>NC_045656.1:0-72500 GCF_009829145.1 Chiroxiphia lanceolata | reverse complement strand
CTGTGCCAACTCTGGCCAGTGACCCCTTAGAATCCTGTGAACCCTCTTTGGCCACCCACAGCTGCCCCTAGGACAGCGCTGTCCCCTTTGTGCCCTCTTAGCCCCTCTCACAACCTGACACCCCCTTAAGCCACAGCCTCCCCTATTGCCCTGTACCCCCTTTTGGCCCCTAAAGCCCCTCTCACAGCCCTACAACCTCTTTGGGCCTCCACAGCCCCCTCTCACAGCCCTACTCCCCTCTTTGGGCTCCCACAGCAGCTCCCGTGGGAGGAGCTGGGGTTCACAAGCAGCTCCTAGCTAAGCTGGCCTGGAAAAGGTGACCACGAGTGGGAGGAGCAGCACTGGGATGTGGAACAGCTCTGGGCGTGCCGCTGTCCCATGGGAACTTTGGTCACCGGCTCCTCTTGCCCCTTCCCTGCCTGGCAGTGGCTCATCTCACCTTTGTCTTCTTCAGCCTGGAAGCTTCTCATTAACACTCGCAGCCCACTCGCAGTTCGTTTGTCTCATTAAGGGGGGCCAGGAGGAGGAGGAGGAGGGGGGAGAGCCCAGCTCTGCCCCCCGCGGCTGCTGACAGCTTCCCGTGCTTTGATCTCGCTGCGTGGGAGCCGGGAGAGGATCAATCCCTGGGGAGCAGCGGGTGCTCACACAGGACCCCAAAGCTGCCGCTCTGTCCTCCCCACCCCACGAGGGATGGAGGTCCCCTGTCACCAGGGCTGTCACACAGCACGTGTCCCCAGGGATGCCACTGTTCTGGCTGGGGACACCGAGTGCCACTATGGGGTGCGTAGGTGCCCCTAAACTGGCGTTTCAGAGGGCAAACCCCTTCTGTCGCTGGTGACACCGGCCCAGGACAGCTGCGGGGACACGGGGCTGGCTGGGGACAAGGAGCTTCTGGGCATTAAAGGCAGATGTGGCAGCTGCCCCAGTCCCACCAGTCTTGTCTCCAGTGGCTCTGGGTCCTCCCAAATTGCGCCCACAGGGACCACCGGCCACTCTTGGTGGCCCGGCGATGATGGCTCCGGTCCGGCCATGTGTCCTCGTCCCACAGAGGGCTGGAGCTTTCCCCGGCCATCGGCTGCCACCTGCTGCCAGCAGCAAGGCTGGTCCCCATCCCTGTCCCCGTCCCTGTCCCTGTCTCCATCCCTGCAGCAGCATCCCAGGGACCCCCCTGCCCCGCAGCTTCACCCCAGCTGCCTCTCGGGGCACCCACCCCACCACCACCACGTCTCGCTGGTGGCCCCAAAACACTCCCATCCCCTGCACGGGCTGTCTCCGAGGCTCATCCATGTCCCAGTTTGTGGTCAGGACGCTGTGGCTGGGAGGGGACAGGGCTGGCGGTGGCACCGTGCCGGTCCTGGATCCATCCCGCCATGTTTCCCGGCAGTACCGTGCCCTGGCACAAAGGCCCCCTCCAGGCTATGCCTGGCAGACATGGCTCTGGCCCCGCACAAAGCCCCTTTCAGCCGCCCGGGAAAGCCCCTGGCACCCGGCCCTGGCTCTCACCACTCCCTGCCATGGGCCAACGGGGCAAAAGGGGCAAAAGATCCCCCAAACTCAGTGCACGTGTGGATGGTGACGTGGTCGTGCACACAGCTAAGGTGGGATAAGTCCCCTCTGGATCCAGGATGGGGACGGACTTCCTGAGTCCTGTTCAGGCTCCAGGGGCACCAGCCAGTGCTTCCACAGATCCAGTGGGATGGGAAAGACTTTGAAGGCTTCAGCCACTTAATTAACACCTGACCTTAATTAATAGCCTGGAGTGATGGGCTTATGGGGGCTGGTGCTGAGCTGCTCGTGCCAGGGCTCATCCTAGAGGATGTGACATGGGGAGTATATGTACACATGTGTGCCCATGTGTGGGTGTGTGTGCCCATGGGTACATGTGTGTGCCCATGTGTGGTGTGTGTGCCCACGTGTGGGTGTGTGTGCCCACATGTTTGTGTGTGTGCACCCATGTGTACATGTATGTGCCCATGTGTGTGTGTGCCTGCATGTGCACAGTGAGATGGCTCTGTGTGTGTGTGTGTGCTGTGTGTACATGTAAGGGTAACTGGGCATATGTCACTCTGGGCATGTGTGTGCACATGCACACGTGTTGGCCTGGCTGTGCCTGTGTGTGCACAACAGGGTGGCTGTGCCTGTGCATGCTATGTGTGTGTGGAAGGGGAACTGCGTGTGCGCAGCTCTGGGTGTGTCCCGTGTGTGCGTACACACATGTTCAGGGAAAGCAACACACGTGTGTATCTGTGCACACTGTGTGTGTCCCCCATGTGTATGCTAGGCAGGTACACGCGTGTGCCTTGCACACGGAGTGTGTGTCTGTGGACATGGACAGATATGTGTGTGTGTCTCTGGAGGTGTCTCTGTGCACGTGTATGCCTATGGGTGTGCACATGTGTACAAGTGGAGGTGTAGGTGACCCCACATGTGTATACACCGATCTCACATGTACATGTGTGTGGACCTCCCACGGCGCAGCACCCAGCCTTGCACCCACCTCCTCCCGCTGGCTGCCCTGGGGGTGAACTTGGCCACCGCTCCATCTCTGCCCTGCCATGTGCCCCAGGCCCCCCCGGGGGGCCGGGGGTGGGCAGGGGGCTGTGCCACGGTGCTCAGGCTGGGTGCCAGGGCACAGACACCCCTGCCAGGCTTTGTGTTGGCCCAGTGGCTCCCTGGCTGGTGGCCAGTGCTAGGGCATCCAGCGAGACGGGGGCTCCAGGCTCCATAAAAACCCTCAGGAGGGCAAATCACACCCACCCCAGGCATGGAGAGCCAGCGCCCATCCTCCTACAGCCACTGCTTCGGCCCCGCCACCCCCATGCACTGGGTGCCCCTCGCCAGCCCCCCAGCCTGGAGCTACCGGGATTCCCTGGCACCCAGCCAGCCACCCGACTGGGCTCAGGCAGGATGGACTTCTTGCTGGCCATGGCACTGAACTTGGAGTTCCAGGAGATGCGCACCAGCAAGAGGGTGGAGATAATGGAGCTCAACAACCACTTCGCCAGCTACATCGAGAAGGTGTGGCTGCTGGAGCAGCAGAACAAGGTGCTGGTGCTGGAGTTGAACCAGGCGCAGGACCAGGAGCCCTCCCGCCTGGGGGACATTTACCAGGAGCAGCTGCGGGAGCTGCAGTGCCATGCGGAGCAGTTGGGCACTGCCAAGGCCCGGCTGGAGATCGAGATGTTCAACCTGGCCCAGGACCTCAGCAGCCTCCAGCAGAAGTAAGGCACTGTCCAGCTGGGGCTAGTTCTGGGGACCAGGGTGGCCACCAGGAGCAGGATGGAAAGTGGTCACTGGGATGGGTGTCAGGGTGATTAGCAGGAGCAGGGTGGCCACTGGAATGGGGACCAGGGTGTATCCAAAGTGGCAGCAGGGACCAGGATGACCACCAGGGTGGTGATCAGGGTTGTCCTGGGGACCACGGTGGTGATGGGGATGGTGATGTGGCCGGGAAAATGGTGATGTCATGGGGACCATGGTGGTGGCAAGGCCAAGGGTGACCCCTGGGACCAGGATGGAGACTGGGGGGTACCCAGGGATCAGGGTGGCCATGGAGGCAGGAGCAAGGTAGCCCTGGGGACCAGGCACTGGTGTGCACCAGGCTGGTGGTGGGGACCACGGTGACCCCTGGGGACAGTGTGGGATGGTGGAGGGGGTGCGGGATGGGTGCAGGCACTGGCACGGGGTTTGGGTGGGTGCTGGGGCTGTGGGGCTGTGTCAGCACAGGGAAGTGTGTCCGTGGGCAGAAAGGGACAGGTCACAGTGCCAGAGGGGTCACGGTGCCGGAGGGGTCATGGTGCTGGAGGGGTCATGGTGCTGGACGCGTAATGGTGCCCCTGCTCTGGCACAGGCTGCAGGACGAGGTGACCCCGTGGCTGGAGGCTGAGAGCAACCTGGCTGCCTACAGGCAGGTGAGGGCAGGGGCCATATCCTGCACTGCAAGGGTTCAGCTCCCATCTTGTCCTCTCCTTGGGATGGGTAGGGATGGGGAGGGAGTGGACAGGAGTAGGCAGTGAGGGACTGGGATGTGTTATGATGGGCAGAAAGAGGTAGGAACCGGGCAGGGATGGAACACGGATAGGGCAAAAATGGAGCAGGGATGGGCAGGAGCAGGTAGTGAGGGACCAGGATATGTTACAATAGGCAGACACAGGCAGGGCTGGGCAGGAGAGGGCAGGAATGGACATGACCAGACAGCTCAGGAGGGAGCAGACCCAAGGGGACAGCCTGGGACTGTTCCTCGTGTCCCCCCACAGTGACAGGATGTGGACAACGCCACCTTGTCTCGCCTGGACCTGGAGTGGCATGTGGGGACCCTGCAGGATGAGATAACCTTCCTGCGCAAGGTCCATGAGGAGGTAACCCTGCCATGGGGTGTGGGAGGTGTGTCCAAGGCACAGGGTAAGTGCCGGGGCAGAGAGCCCAGGGGAGTATGCGCCAACATAGGTAACCTCATTGGCTAAAGAAGTCACATGGTGTTAAAGGATAAAACAGCGCAGATTTTAAAATAAAGTCTCTTTGTCTCACCACGTCACGAGGAGCTGTTTTTCCTTATTATATAAGAACTTGCGTCCCCTACACATGGCGCACCCGAACATGGGACTCTTTTAACTTACATTAAGTCAGTTTAGATTATCTTGAATCAGGAATTTCGTTGGCAGATTCTGGTTATTGAGTCGATTTTTCCGACTCGGGAATCTTACACCGCAAAAAACCAACACGTCTTTAAATCCGTTGTCTCAGTTGCGTATGAGAAATGGAAAGTTAGTTTAGGAGCTCCCAAATATTAGGAAAAGTGCACAGAAACAAGAAGAAGAACGAAGAAAAGAAAAAGCCGACAGATCGAAGCGACCGGAGAGGGCGGACCGAACTCTGACTTACGTCAGAGCGGTGAATCAAGCTGAGACGCAGCGGCACATCTCACGCAGAAAGGACTGCTTCCCTGATCAGTGTGGTGCGCCGCAGCTTGGAGACCCGGGCCGCAGAGTACCTTAAAACCGCCAGGGGAAGCCCGACTACCAACCGCTTGCCACGGCTCGACCATGTGCGTAAAAAGCGACTCTGCTGCTGCCGCATTCCAACACCCTCAGTGATCGCCAGACCCCGTGAAGCTTGCACCGGTTTCTGCTTAGCAGAAACTACCGCAGCTCCCCGCCCGCCCACTGCTCCTGCCGGCTCTGCAGCGCGCTTAAAAGCCACGCTGTGACCCCGCCGCACCACATTCAAACCGCATGGGACCTACTGAAGGTGCCGCGCCGCGCCTTCCCACTGCAGCACCCGACCCCCACACTGCACAGCGATCTGCGGGAACCCCAGAGCCGCTGCCACTGCCCCGGCTCGTCGCTGCCCGCCGAGCCGCCTGCGCCAATCCCGCCCCATGCAGAGCCACCGCCACCGCAAGCGCCCCTCTGGCACCCATCGCCACATGACTGCAGACGCCACTGCCGCGCCGCTGCCTGCCACCACCGAGCCGACTGGTGCCGAGCCCACCTGACCACCACTACCGCTGCCCCGCGCCGAGGACCCCAGCCACTGACACCGGGACACCGCAACCTAGCCTCGCAGACCCAGTCGACAGAGAACTGTAACAAGCCAGCAAATAGACACTCTCCAGCAGCACACGTTCACAGCGCCGAGACTCAAAGGTAAAATGGGAAACTTTTTCCCCACTGAGATATCACAAGACACAGATGCACTAGCTACCCTACTAAAACCGTATCACATACAGGCTACAAGGGCGGAACTGACAGACTTGGTACGTTTTATTAAAGCAACTGTAGCAGAACTGCCTCTGGTTGAAGCCCTCCACATACAAATATGGGTCAAATTAGGAAACCTCATAAAACTCAAAGCTTTGGGGGGGGACCCCCAAGCAAACAATGCCTTCCCAACCTGGCAAACCATAATGTCTGCATTAAGCAGAGCACACGAACGAACAACAAACGCATCCAACACCAACACACACACCCCCACTCACACTGCTGGCAACAGCCCAGCTTTTAGGCATAGGAGCTTAAACACACAAAGCCCGGCTGGGGGAGGGAGCGGAGCCGTTCGTGATTTAAGTACTGGACAGGGAATCGGGAGCCCAAGGGACGCGGGTCGACGGGAAGGGACGGGACCCATGACGCAAGATCCCATCTCACGGGACCACCGCAGGGGATCCCATAACGGTGATGGCGGGTGTTATGGGTTATAAATCTGAGAGAGGAATTTTCCCTTCCCCTGCTTTCGCTGTAAGAGAAACAGAGTTCGAAGGGGGAAGGGAGTCGATTAGCCTTACAAAGGAACTGGCTGATCTGTTTAATGGGCCATTAACTGCTGGGGTGAGGGGGGAATGTTGGAGACAGAGACGGGGAGGACACGGGAGACGGTAGAGTGTTCGGGCCAGGACAGGGACGGGGACTGTTTTCAGGCATTTCTAGAGGAAAGTCTGGGAGCCAGCTCTGTTCCCTGGTTTTTTCGTCCTGGTGAGACCTGACTACCGGCCCTGCAGGGCCAGTGTCTTGTGATTCCCGCCGGGGCCGACGAGTCTTTGCTGCTTCTTTTCATCGGAGAGGTCTGTGCTTGCTGGGAGAAAAAAGGGAGAGCCTTGGAACACTACCATCTGGGAACAGTGAGTCCTCTTGAGGGGTGAACTTTTTTTCCTCACCCCTTCCCTCCATTGAGGAGAAGGGGTGTGTGTGTCCCCCTCCCCCATTTCCCTCTCGGTTTCTCCTGCGTGATGGCTGCTGGAGCCCACAGCGCCCCTGCCGACCACGACCAGGTACTGCAGGTCCTGCACCTTCCAGTGATCCCACAGCACCTCCTGCCAACCACGACCAGGTACTGCAGGTCCTGCACCTTCCAGTGATCCCACAGCACCTCCTGCCAACCACGACCAGGTACTGCAGGTCCTGCACCTTCCAGCGATCCCACAGCGCCCCCTGCAGGCCACAACAGGGCGTTGCAGACCCTGCATCTTCAGTGATCCAACAACATCCCCGGCAGGCCACAATTAGGACTGTGCTAACGGACAGAGAAGTTTTCATTTAGACTTGTTGTTGTTATTGTTGTTTCTTGTTTTTGCCAACATACATATATCTTTTAATAAAGGGTTGTTATTTCTTGTGTTTTTCCACATTTTCCTCGAGTAAAGCCCCTTAATTTGACATTACAATTGCAGAGAGAGAAGAGTTTGGTCTACCTCATAACTCATCCTCTTTAGCAAACAGTCCAGTCTCACTCTGACTGCGACAGGGGGTTAGCCCAGCTTATTTGCCATCCCATACCATGGATGATCTCCGACCATGGGCCCAGGGGTGGGTGCCACCATCTCAACCACCATATGGGCCAGGGACTGACCCGTCCCTTCCCACTCCAACGCTGCCCCGTCCCACCTACAGGCACAATGGGGGACATAACCCTGCCCTCGTGCCATCCCCCCCCCCCCACCACCGCCCCACCACAGGGAACCGGGTTCACTGGGGCCGGGGGGGGGAATGGGGAGAAGGGGGGGAATGGGGGGATGAGGAGGAGGAATTTGGGATGGTTCTGCCAGGAGACAATGAGGTAGTAAACGGGGAAGGATCGATTGATAGGTGGGGTTTGTGTAGAGAGAAGGCATTGCGAGTAGAGGACTTGCAAGTAATAAATGCATGCCCCGTCATTATCGGTCCACGCCAAAGCAGCCGATTCCAACCCTTACCACACGAATTAACTAAAGAGCTGAGACAACTAATAAGAGAAACTGGCGTGTCTTCCCCTAACACACTTGCATTTTTAGAAACACTGAGCTCCACCTACATTTTCATGCCACACGACTGGAGGACCTCACTAAAAATAAGCCTCACTAACACGCAGTACAATGTGTGGCTGAACGATTTTAGAGAAATTTGCTCTGCTTATGCTAATGACCCACAAGCAGGGGTAACAACACACCAACTCACCAGGGAGGGTAACTACCATTCCGTAGACTCACAAACAGGGTACAATAGAGAAATATATGAAGTAATAGCTAAGCATGCAATGCGGGCTATGAAGAAACTACCCACATCAGATAAAGATACCAATTTATCATATACAAAGATAATGCAGGGCCCAACAGAACCATACACACAATTCCTAGATCGGCTACAATCTGCCCTAGATAGGCAGATTGAAAATGAGGAAGCCAGGGAAATACTTAGCAGACAACTGGCTTTTAAAAATGCGAACCCTGACTGTAAAAGCGTTCTGCAGACCCTTCCCAAAGGGGAGACCTGTAGCGTTTTAGAACTGGTTCGTGCCTGTCAGGGGGTTGGCTCTATGGCACATCAGACTGATTTACTGGCAGTAGCACTGAGTGTCCTTGTGCTCTCTCCAGCTGGGGAAGGACAGGAGCCGGGCTGAAGAGTACCTGCGTCAGGGCCTGAGCTACCTCAAGGACCCTGAGGCCAGTGTGCGAGAGGCGGCCATCACGTTCACCGGTGAGCCCTAACCCTCAGGGTCCCTCTTTGGGCAAGTTGGCCCCCGTCCCCGCTCCTGCAGCCACAGCCAGGCCCAGTCCTGGGGTTGCCTGAGCCCCGGCTGCCGCAGGCTGGACCTGGGCCTCCTTCTGCCACCCCTACCCACGCGGTTGGGCTTGGTGGGCACTCGGCTGAGTTCCACCACCCTGAGCTCCTGGTGCTTCCTGGGCTCATCCCTGCTGAGGGGGAGGAGGGTAGGGCCAGGGGTCGCGCTGCTGGGAGCCCACTGGGGAGCAGGGGCTGACGGAGCTCTGTGCCTAGGGGTGGCCATGCGGCACCTGAGGAACCGAAGCACAGAGCAACTGGATGAGATCTGCAGCAGTGAGTGGGGAACATGGGCTGGAGGGATGACTGGAGTTTCATCTCGGCTCTGTTTTTTCTCTCACAGCCCTTCAGCCCTTGAAGACAGACAGCAGTGAAATCGTCTCTTGCCTGGCAGAACAGACCATCTGCATCCTGGCAGCTTTAGGACCAACACCAAGCCCTCGATTCAGGCCAGAAGCTCTTCTGGCACCGATGTCCACACCCATGAAGAGTTTCCAACATTCCCAGCCTCCCAGGCGCCGTGCGAGACACCTGAGCTGGTGAGCAGGGTGGTGTCAGGGACAGCCATGGTGGCCTCCAGGGCTCTGGGGCTGTGGGTAAGGCAGTGGCTTGGCGTGGGCTGGGAGGCAGGTGTTGGGGGGACTACTGCCAACTGCCTTGATACCATGTTGGGGCCTGGTGGCTGCCTGGGGAGCTTTCCAGGCATAGATCTTATCACAAAAAAGAAACTCTCTCTTTCATAGAGGCAGGAAAAATGGAATCCTGATGCCTTCAAGTCTTCAGCAAAAACCACGATTCAAACTATGAGCACTGCTCTTCTGTTGCCACTGAGTCAGTTGTAGGCAGCTGTGATTTAATAAAGCAGCAACAATGGGCCCAAACCCATGGTGTCCTTCAGATGTGCTGCATCCTGAGCAGACTGCGTCCTGCTTGTCCTGTGCTGCTACCTGCAGGACAACGTCCCCCTCGGCACACCCCCAGCCCCAGGCTTGTTTGGGAAGCTGAGCTCTGGCTGAGGTTTTCCCAGGAGAAACCTCATTTGTGTCTCCTCAGGGCAGTCCCCCTAGCACCCAGCCAGGATAGGGCACAGAATGAGTGGCCCCAGCTCTGCCTCCCCAGGGGTGTCCAGGCATCCCATGAGGCGTCTGCTGTTGCTGCATCACCACCACCCCTCACCAGAATGGATTTGGAAGGCTTTCCAAGCAGAGGGAGCCAGAGGGAAACCTCAGGGCTCCTAGAGGGACTAGAGAAAAAACAGGGAGTCTGGGTCACCGTCACCATGGCAGAGGATGGGCCTCCACTGTCCCTCTCTTACACCGCTAACATGTTTCCATCTGTTCTGCCCTCGGGGAAAAGAAGTATCCTTTGACTTGGAAGAGCTGATTAGCATCATCTTGTGGTGCCCTGGGAAGGGATTAGTTTTGACATAAGCACCTACAGGAAAGTTTGGAGACCTCCCTCAGTGTACCCTGTGCCGGTGCTGAGCACATGGAGGGAAACACATCAAGAGTCAGACGGCCCTGCCCAGAAGAACTGACTGCCTGAAACAAGTTTTTGCATTTTGTCTTTTTTAAAACCCAGTTTCTTCCTCAATATTGCCTCTGGCACAAGTGGCTGAGAAGGGATAAAATAGGAAAGAAGCATACTAAATATACTCCAAATACAATGGATTTTCTAGTCTCATGGCTGGAAAATGCAGTCTCTGGGATAGTTTCCAAACCAGGAAAGAGACTGCTTCTTCCACTTTACCATGTATCTCATCTGTCATGAAGTTTCTCTCCCTACAGATACTCTAAGGATTATTGGATGTCATACTAAGCATGCCCACAGTTACCTAGTGATGACCTTGCCTTTCAGAGAGGGTGCTCCTGTGGGGGAAAACATGAGAAACTCTGTCCTTGGTAAAATAGAGGCTTTGCTTTGTCAGCCTCTTGAATATGGGTCTTGCTCGGGGCAATCAGTGGAAGTTTCAGAGAACAGCACTTCTTATTTATCCAATCAATGAAATAAATCCCAAGTTGATAGAGGCTTGCTCTACTTCCTGCCCTAAATGTTTGTCCTCCTTAGCAGGCAGACTGGTACGACCTGGCTTTCTGAAAGATCCTCTTCCAATCTTTTGGCAGTTTCCATAGATGCCAAACAAGCATCCTTGTGGGAAAGGGAAGAAATGTGCAACAAGAAAAGCAAAGAATGAGAGAATAGCTAGGCTAAACGGGGCTCATTGAAGTAGTACTTAATAGACACTTCCCCTGTGTGTACCAAGGGGTAAAAAATAGGTCTATCTCATTTCCCTATTTACAAACCCCTAAAGGAAGAAAGTTGCCTGCTCATCTTCCTGTAAGGAAGAGGGGAAGGAAAAAGCAACAGTGAAACCCAGGCAAATTAATTTTTCTAAAACCTCAGGGAAAAGAATCCCCAAAGATGTTTTCTTTACAGTCAGTCAGCTTAGTAGCCTGGGAACTTCACAGCAGCTTTCCTCTGCCACATCTCAGGATCTACGGGAAGTTCAAGCAGTGGCACATCAACCTAAAGGATAAACCAATAGGAAGAGAGGCTTGAAACTTTCTGAATCACTTCAACCTAGTTCCAGTCTCTCTGCTTATCCCTACAGATGCCTTCCTGAGCAGAGGGAGCATTTCCCAACCATGGCACTCTCACTGCCAGACCCTTCTCCAGCTTCCCTGGAGATCCTCATTGCCTTGCTCTCCCCATGGAGATGTACCCTCAAGTGGTCAGCCCCCTCCCCATCCTCTATCTCCCAGAGGTCCCATGTCATCTTAGAAGTATTCTCTTTCATTCTGAGAGCTGGGGAGAGTGGAGTATTCCTCAGGAAGAACAAATCTAGAAACAAGCTACCGGACAATTTGACGAGTTGTCAAACTTGTTCTTCCCAGTTGTCATTGCAGCATTAGGAAGCTCCCCCCAACTCTATTTTATTCCATGACTGAGAGATGGCATGGGGAATTATGGTGGTCAGTAGGAGGGCAACAAATGTAGCAAAGAGGGCTTGAAATATCTTATAACATCTACCTCTGAGGAAGGAGTAATACCCAGGCAGACAAGTAACATAAAATATTCTAATTCTCATATTATCTTATTTTTGACCTTAATTCTAATGAACAGGACCTGCAGGTTGCACTAAACCCAGTGGAGACATCTTGATTTTCAGCAGATACGGACACAGTGTGGGTTTGGTTGTCTAGAGTTGGGCAGTCAATTATGCTTGGGTCAGTCTGGGCAAGAAAGACACTGAGGTGCTGGGCTGTGTCCAGAGAAGAGCAACGGAGCTGGGGAAAGGTCTGGAGCACAAGTGTGATGGGGAGCGGCTGAGGAAGCTGCGGGGGTTTGGCCTCGAGAAAAGGAGGCTCTGTCACATACTGACTTCCTTTCTGCTCTAGCCTACCAAGAGTGGTTATCATACACTTCCCCCTGATCTGCTGGCCCTTCAGGAATTGCATTCTCTGACTACTTAGAGCAGGGGGTAAGTTTAACAGTGGGAAACCTGCTGAAAATAGATCTCAGTCAACTAACTGGAAATCCTAAAAATAGAAGTACTCTCTGTTTCTTTTTGCCTTCAGTCAAACTAAGTGAATGGATTTAATGTCATGGAACTGAATTGTGTGCAAACAGCTCTTCCCCTTTGGAATGATTTCACAGCAAGACAGACCAGAGACCAGGTCTGCACAGTTATCCACAGGGTCACAGGGACAACCTGCTGCTGCAGCCAAAGACACTGTGGAATCACGGAAAGACAAACTTCTCCAGCTTGTGCCACATCTCCAGGGTCTTTGTGGACTCCTCCAAAGTTTGACAATTCTGCCTTCCTACTGTTGCCTTGCATTTGCTGAGGCAGTTGGACTAGATGACCTCTCCATCCAAAATGATCCAATGATCCTGGGAGGATGCACTAAGCCAAGACAACACAGAAACCTGTAGAGTTAGGAAAGAAAGAAGAACAGCTCCCCTTCACGGAGACTTATCACCTCCACTAGTGTGTGTTGTTTGGCATTTGTTGCTGGATAAAAGACTGCAGTATTTTTGGTCGACAGATGCAATCCAGTGCTGCATTGCACAGCTTTTGCTGACAGCTTTTTTCCTGGGGAGGACCTAGTCTTTTGCTCTTTTACAAAAAACACCATTCGCACCCAATGTTATGCCTCCAACACTCCTTTATTTTTTTGGAACAGTGTGTCTACTAATAAAGATGTGTGGGCTTTGGGGTTTTGGAGCCAATGTAGCATAATTTTCTGCATTGTTGGGGCCTGTTGCTAGGGGCTGGTTCCAATATATTGTTGTATTGTTGGACTATCTCTCCAAGTGTCTCTTTATAGATTTATAACCAAAATGGCTCTTTTTCAATAGTTTTTATTCCAAAATGCTTTCAAAACTTTGCATGTGTATGTGTTTTCTTATATAAAAATCACCCATAATGAATCCCTATACATGTGTCATTTGATATGGTCACTTTTTTGTGTTAAGTTCCCTGGAATACACCATCCTTAAAATATGACAGCTGATCCATTTGGAAACTCACCAAAGGACAGGTAAGCTTCATTCCTGCTTTCCTTCATTATCTCCTAAGATTTGATATTCAGGGGCTGAAACATGAGGGTCTCTTCTCCTGTCCTGATCTGTCTTCCTCTAAGCCCTCCTTTTCCTGTTCATGTGGCTTCCACTACCTTGTTAGCTTGTCATCCCCCCCCTTTACACCCCCAAATAATACATTTTTCCTCTCCCGCTGGGACCCATCACTACTTTTCTCTCAGCCCTCTTCCATCCAAGCCAGCAGCTCTCTTCCCTGCCAGTGCTGCTGCTTGGACAACCAGAAATCCTGGGCTGTCCTTTGCATGTTGATAAACAAAGCAGTGGCTTCTTCCCCCAGGGACTGAAAGTGTCACCTCCCCCAGACTGGGGCCTGGAATTCCAACCGCATTCCTGAACTTGGATTTCACAGTTACCCATCAGTTTGGGGGAAGGGAAAAGAAAAAAAGGTCAAGAGAATACAGCAGCAAGTAAACTGGGGCTAAGTGTGCCTTCATTTTCTCAAGCTGTTCTGTAGAAACAAATAAAAATAGTACTGGGGAAGGGTGGGGGGAAGCTCAAGCCAGGAATCAGTTTACTGATTTTTATCTGGGAATACAGAAGAAGAACACGCCTGCAAACACACATCTGCACTAACTTATCAAATTGTACAGCGCAAAATCTGACCACAAGGAGTCTGTACAAAACAGTGGGAATGGAATCAGAGAGGGGAAGGAAAAAATCGTCAGCAGTGCCTGTCCCAGTCAAGGGGCATTACTGAGCAGCACCTACATTTCCATGGCTCTCTGGGCAGGTAATTTCTCATGTGTGCCAAACAGTACATCTAGAAATACTATAGACATTTCAGGGCATCTGAAGAGCCAGATTCTTGAAGCACAACTACCTCAAGGCAAGGGAAGAAGAAAGATTCACTTGGCAGAAGCTGACCAGTGCATTGTGTCAAATGTGGATTTACCAGAAGGAGCAACAAGCTCAAGCCATCAGGGAAAGAACAAGATGATGAAAGGGTGTTAGCTGCTGAAAATTTCTTTGGGAAGAAGTAGATTGTTAACTTGAGGTAGAAATTTGTAATATACCATGGAACCTTATTCAAAGTCCAGCTGGAAAATACCTTCTTGTTAAGAGTGTGAAATAAATCCTAAAGAACGATATTGTCATTGTCTACTCATCTCTTGTGCTCCTCACTGGAAGGCACTTGGTGCACCCCTGGGTATCCTGCTAATGAGGTAAAAAACTAACGCTTCTAAAGTTCCAGATTTTCCTCACCTGTTTGTACACAGTTGGACAAACTGGACCAAGTTATTACTTGAAAGCCACCTGCTGTATTTAGCATTAATTACTCCTTGTTTTGATCGTAGAGGAAAAAGGCTCACACAACACAGTCTCTGAATGCTCCTTTGAACTTACCCACAGTGTGTTCACAAAGACACAGAGTAAGGCTTTTAGCTTTTGCTGCTACCCTCAGTTCCAGCATACAAAAAAATGTCTGTGTGAAAGAACAGCAATTGCCTTACCATGTTACTGAACTACATTCCATTTATCTGGTCTCAAACAAATACTCCATATTTTGTCCTTGTTTTATTTTCAAGGGCATGGGTATGGGTATTTAGATGACTGCCTTCACTGGTACAGGGTAGAAACTGTTCACATGGCTATAAATGAATATTATTCTCCTGACAAAACACCTTTTCCAAAGCCTCTGATAAAAAGAAAGGGAAAAAAACCCAGAAGGAAAAAGGCAGCCACAGGTACATTGCCTGTCACCCACCAAAAAAGGTCTCCTCCCCAAAGATAATTCAGGCACACCCTTCAATATGGATCTCTCACTATGACCTCAAGCTGTTTTTTTTAGTGGAAGTTTCTGTAAGGAAGCTGAAGTGCATTACTGTCTCAGACAGCCAAGGATAAAGTGACTGAGGGAATTCAATTGCTCTAAAAAGAGAAGAAGAAGCTGGAGCGTCAATATTTCCCCAGTGCAAACCCCAATAATCTTTGCTATGAGCTGACAGGAATTGCTATTCCACTTCCCTGGGATATCCTGGCTTGAGGAGAGAGCGCAGCCACACCCAGAGCCACCAACCACTCTCCGAGCTTTGGTAGTGTCCATTTGTGCATGTCCATGTGGCAGAGGCTCCCCCGACATCTGCCATGGAGCTGGTCCAGCTGCTGGACAAAACAACATCCGGGTAAGGGGATCCCAGTGCCCCCAGTATATCCCAATGACCTCCCAGTAACCCCCAGTATGGCCCAGTAACCTGCCAGTGTCCTCCCGTGTGTTCTGGTAATCTCCCAGTAACTACCAAGTTCTCTGTCAGTGATCCCCAGTGTGCCCCAGTTCCCCTCCAGTCCCTCCCAGTGCCATCCCAGTGTCCCTCAGTAATCCCCCAGTGCCTCCCAGTGCCCCCTAGTTCCCCCTAGTGTGTCCCAGTATCCCCCAGCAATCCCCCAGTGCCACACAAAGCCCCTCAACTGTCCCCAACATGTCCCCAGATGCCCTTGGCTTTTACGTGAGGGGGGGGGGGAATTGTGGTCAGAGGGTCCAGGGGGGGCTCCTGAGGTGAGATGGAGGGTTGGGGACTTTGGGGACTTCAGGGAGGGGTTTGTGGAATTGGGGATGTCAAGGGGGGAATTGGAGCTATGGAGAGGCCGTGGGAACATTGGAGACATCAGAGGGGTCTCGGGTTGTCAAGGGGGGAACTGGGGACACAAAGAGAGTCTTGGGGACACCAGGGGGATCTTAGGACTCAGTTGCTCACGGTGGAGCTTCTCCTCTTCCCCCTCAGGCCCTTTTAACCCCCCCAAATGTCCCTTAGCCTCCATTTCCCCTTTAATCCCCTCCCCCCACAGAGCCCTTTGATCCCCCCCAGACCCCTTTTAACTCCCCTAAATGCACCCAGAGCACCCCAACCCCCCCAAATCCCCATCCAACCCCCCAGATGCCCTCAAATCCTCCCCAGAACCCCCCTCAAATCTATTCCAACCCCCCCAAAGAGGGATCACCCGGCACCCTGGGACAGGAACACAGTGGGCTGTACTGGGGGCACTGGGCTGTACCGGGAGAGCACTGGGGGGGCTGAGGTGTCCCACGACAACGTGGCCCAGCTCCAGGAGAGATCTGGGGAGCAGTGAGGAGGTACTGGTCTGTCCTGGTTTGTATCCCCAATCCCCAAAGCCCCTCCCCAGCTCCCCCAGGACCCTCTCGCAACTCAAAGCCCCCCAAAGACCCCCAGGCCCCTGACTTCGTCCTGCTGCCCCTTGAGCATCTCCAGCTCCTGCAGAACCAGGCATTTCATCAGCAAATGTGCAGGTGACACCAAGCTGGGGGTGTGTTGATGTGCTGGAAGGCAGGAGGGCTCTGCAGAGGAACCTGGCCAAGCTGGATCCATGGGCTGATTCCAGGGGGATGAGGTTCAAGCAGGCCAAGGGCCGGGTCCTGCCCTTTGGCCACAAGAAGCCCCAGCAGCCCCCTGGGCTGGGGTCAGAGTGGCTGGAGAGCAGCCAGGCAGAAAGGGAGCTGGGAGTGTGGATTGCCAGGAAGCTGACGAGGAGGCAGAGTGTGGCCAGGTGGCCAAGAGGGCCAATGGATCCTGGCCTGGAACAGGTGCAGAGAAGAGCAGCGAGGCTGGGGAAGGGAGTGGAGCACAAGTGGTGTGAGGAGAGGCTGAGGGAGCTGGGCTTGTTGAGGCTGGAGAAGAGGAGGCTCAGGGAAGACCTCCTGACTCTCTGCAAGTCCCTGCCAGGAGGTTGTAGCTAGGTGGGGGTGGAGCTCTTCTGCCAGGAAGCAGCAGTAGGACAAGAGGGCTGGGTCTTGAACTGTGCCAGGGGAGGTTTAGGTTGGATATTAGGAAGCAATTTTTTCCCAAGAGAGAAATTAGGCCTTGGAATGGGCTGGGCAGGGAGGGGGTGGAGTCAGCATCCCTGGAAGTGTTGAAGGTGAGAGTGGATGTGGCATCAGTGCCATGGTCTGGGAAGCACGGCGGGGTTGGATCCAGGGTTGGACTTGATGATTTGGGAGGTGTGCTGGTTTGAAAGTTAACCAGCAGAGGAAACCAAGCCAACTCAAAGAGAGATTACAAGTCAGAATAACAATTTAATAAAATAATACAATAAGTACGACCACACAGACAAGCAACAGGCAATAACCCACAAAACCCAAATGTACAACCCAGCACCCCGGGGCACAAACGAAGCGGTGCTACCTGGGCCCCCCCTTGAGTCCAAAACAAAGGGAGAGGGGAAAAACCTGCTAGTGGGAGAGCTGCTGCAGTCCAACCAAAAGTGGTAATTGTAGTCCGGCCAAGGGTGGTGAAGAGCTGCAGGTTGAGAGCGATGAGCTGCAGTCCTCCTCTGGATCCCACGAGTGGTCCCAAAGGTTCCGAAACTCCAGGTTTATATACTCTCCAGTTCAGGTGGGAATGTTCAGTCCTCCCCTCAGAGCGGGGAATTCCATAAAAGGGTATGAGGGTGCTCATTCAATAAAAGGATATGAGGGTGCTCAGGAACATTCCCCCCCCCCCACCCCCCCTCGCAGGCCTCCACTGACAACAGTTTCTGGGAAATGGCATGGAGGGCTATAGAATACACAGTTTGGGCTATACCCATTCAGTGATGAATCGGTCCCAGCTGTTCTAACCAGGACATTATCCACCCCTTATTCTATGCCGTCCATGTCATGCCCAAATTAACCCCCTTAAAAACTATGTCTCCTTAAAACTATATACACTTACATATATATATATATATACAATGAAACATTACAGACCATTCTCACTCAAAATTAGGTCCCCTTGTGGTACACAACGTGTCTCCCCATCTTTTTGCATTACCCACCAGGTGGAACCAGGTCCTTGAGCAAAAACAATCCCTCGGATGGGTTTGCCTTTGCTTGAGGTGGGACTAATCCAAACAGTCTTCCCTAACATTCCTCTCATATGCACCACAGGGACTTTATCTCCATCTACAGTATGCAAAAGTTCTGATTGAGCAGGGCCAGCTCGATTGATGGAGCCTCGGGTGTTGACCAACCAGGTGGCCTTTGCTAAATGCAGCTCCCAGTGTTTGAAAGTCTTCCCACACAGTGCCTTCAGGGTGGTTTTCAGCAGTCCGTTGCACCGCTCAACTTTTCCAGCCGCTGGTGCATGGTAGGGGATATGATACACCCACTCAATGCCGTGCTCTTTGGCCCAGGTGTCTACGAGGCCATTCTTGAAATGGGTCCCATTATCAGACTCAATTCTCTCCGGGGTGCCATGTCGCCACAGGACTTGTTTTTCAAGGCCCAGGATGGTATTCCGGGCAGTGGCATGAGGCACGGGGTATGTCTCCAGCCATCCAGTACTTCCTTCTACCATGGTCAGTACATAGTGCTTGCCTTGGCGGGTTTTGGGGAGCGTGATGTAGTCAACTTGCCAGGCTTCCCCATACCTGTACTTTGACCACCGTCCACCATACCATAGAGGCTTCACCCTCTTGGCCTGCTTGATGGCAGCACATGTCTCACAGTCATGGATGACCTGTGAGACAATGTCCTTGGTTAAGTCCACCCCTCGGTCACGAGCCCATCTGTATGTTGCATCTCTCCCCTGGTGACCGGAGGCATCATGGGCCCATTGAGCCAGAAATAATTCTCCTTTGTGCTGCCAATCCAGATCTACCTGAGAGACTTTAATCTTGGCAGCTCGGTCCGCCTGCTCGTTGTTACGATGCTCCTCAGTAGCCCGTTTCTTGCCTACATGAGCGTCTACGTGACCAACCTTCACACTCAGCTTCTCTACCCGGCCAGCGATGTCCTGCCACATCTCTGCCGCCCAGATGGGTTTCCCTTGGCGCTGCCAGTTGGCCTTTTTCCATCGTTCCAGCCATCCCCACAGAGCATTGGCCACCATCCATGAGTCAGTGTAGAGATAGAGTCTTGGCCACTTCTCTCGTTCAGCTATATCCAAAGCCAACTGAACGGCTTTAAGCTCTGCAAACTGACTTGACCCACCTTGTCCTTCAGTCGCTTCTGCAACTCGCCGTGTGGGGCTCCATACGGCTGCCTTCCATTTTCGGTTTGTCCCTACCATGCGACAGGAGCCATCCGTGAAGAGTGCATATCGCCTTTCATCTGCTGGTAGCTTATCATATGGTGGGGCCTCCTCAGCCCGTGTCACCTGCTCTTCTTCTTCTTCAGAGGATAGTCCAAAACTCTCATCTTCAGGCCAATTGGTGATAATTTCCAGAATCCCAGGGCGATTAGGATTCCCTATCCGGGTTCGCTGCGTGATCAGAGCGATCCACTTACTCCATGTCGCATCGGTGGCGTGATGTGTAGAAGGAACTTTTCCCTTGAACATCCAGCCCAGCACTGGTAGTCGGGGTGCCAGGAGGAGCTGCACTTCGGTGCCGATCACTTCTGAGGCAGCTCGAACTCCTTCATAAGCAGCCAGGATCTCTTTCTCAGTTGGTGTATAGCTGGCTTCAGATCCTTTGTATCCCCGACTCCAGAATCCCAGCGGTCGTCCGCGGGTCTCCCCAGGCACCTTCTGCCAGAGACTCCAGGAAGGGCCATTCTTCCCAGCTGCAGTGTAGAGCATGTTCTTCACATCCTGTCCTGTCCTTACTGGCCCAAGGGCTACCGCATGGGCAATCTCCTGTTTAATTTGTTCAAAGGCTTGTTGTTGTTCAGGGCCCCACTGGAAATCATTTTTCTTCCATGTCACAAGGTAGAGAGGGCTTACAATCTGGCTATACTCGGGGATATGCATCCTCCAAAAACCCACAGCGCCTAGGAAAGCCTGTGTTTCCTTCTTGCTGGTTGGTGGGGACATGGCTGTTATTTTGTTAATTACCTCCATTGGAATTAGGCGGCGTCCATCTTGCCACTTCACTCCTAGGAACTGAATTTCTTGAGCAGGTCCCTTGACCTTACTCTGTTTAATGGCAAAACCAGCTCTTAGGAGAATCTGGATTATCTTCTCTCCTTTCTCGAAGACTTCGCCCGCTGTGTTCCCCCATACAATGATGTCGTCAATGTACTGTAGATGTTCTGGAGCCTCGCCCTTTTCCAGTGCAGTCTGGATCAGTCCATGGCAAATGCTGGGACTGTGTTTCCACCCCTGAGGCAGTCGATTCCAAGTGTACTGCACACCTCTCCAAGTGAAAGCAAATTGTGGTCTGCACTCCGCTGCCAAAGGAATGGAGAAAAAGGCATTGGCAATGTCAATGGTGGCATACCACTTGGCTGCCTTGGACTCCAGCTCGTACTGGAGCTCCAGCATGTCCGGCACAGCAGCACTCAGGGGTGGTGTGACTTCATTGAGTCCACGGTAATCCACTGTCAGCCTCCACTCTCCGCTGGATTTACGCACTGGCCATATAGGGCTATTAAAGGGTGAACGAGTCTTGCTGACCACCCCCTGGCTCTCCAAGTCACGGATCATCTTATGTATAGGGGTCACAGAGTCTCGGTCGGTGCGGTATTGCCGACGGTGCACTGTTGCTGTGGCTATCGGTACCAATTGTTCTTCAACCTTCAGCAGTCCCACAGCAGAGGGGTCCTCTGAGAGACCAGGCAAGGTGTTCAACTGTCTGATTTCCTCTGTCTCCACAGTAGCTATGCCAAAAGCCCAGCGAAGTCCTTTTGGGTCTTTGAAATACCCACTCCTCAGGTAATCTATGCCAAGGATGCACGGGGCCTCTGGGCCAGTCACGATGGGGTGTCTGTGTGTACAAGTTTCGAGCTGGCTTCCCGCCAAGTCCCCCGAAACTCGACAACAAGGACCCGCCTCCCAGAGAGGGAAAAAAGGGAAAAAAAAACCAAGCAGCCAAAGCTATAGCAAAATATATATATATATATATATGTATATACTTTACATATGAGACAGATACACAAAAGGAGAATACCACACACCGGGGGGGGAGGGGGGGGGGGGGGGAAAAGGGAGAAGGACAAAAAGGGCAAGGACCGAACAAGTCAAACGGCCAGCCGAAGGCAAACTAGCAAAATCTCACCACTTCCCTTCGAACAGGCAGGATGACCAGACACGGTCCTTCGGCTCTCCCCTCACGCAGGCAGATAACGGCAGTCACTGTAGGCCTCGGCTCCAGATAAACCCGACCGAAATAGGGACCCACCGTTCTCGAACCTCGCCGGAGAGGAAGAGAGCGAGATCCCTCCCGCTGGCTTTATTTATACCTCAAGTTACGTAAAGGAATAGCATGGAATACTTCCGTGATCACTTTTCTAGTTCCTTCCTGGCTACAAGTTGGTCTCCAGGAAGGCCTAGAGTGAAACCACCACATTCTCCACCCCTTATTCCATACTATTTCTTTACGTAACACCTATGTTTCATGTTCGCCTACATCCCGCGCATATATAGCATAGTTGTCTCGTCGTTGGAAAATCAATGCCGATGTCAGTTCAGTCCAGATCTTTGGTCTCCTCAGTCACAATTACAGTTTCGATTTATGGCTGTTTCGTCACTGGGCTGTTTCATCGCCGGATACCAGCATCAGCTTAGTTCAGGTCTCTCTCTCATCTGGTGACTGGCTTCCTGTAAAAACACAACTTAGGACCTACAATTAGTTTTTCCCCAAGGCTAAATTTCCTTGAGGCACACACTGGATGACTCCATCCTTCCTCATTAACCACCACGTATGTCCTGGCCCTTGAGCAAAGACAATCCCACGAATGGGTTTGTCTTGGCCTGAGGCAGGGGTAACCCAAACAGCTTTCCCTAGCATTCCCCTCAAATGGATCGCTGGAACTTTATCTCCATCAACAATGTGAAGGGATTCTGCCTGTGCAGGGCCAGCTCGATTGACAGAACCCCTGGTGTTAACTAGCCAGGTAGCCTTGGCTAAGTTTTTGTCCCAGTTTTTATAAGTTCCTTCTCCTAATGACTTTAGAGTGGTCTTCAATAGTCCATTATATCTCTCAACCTTCCCAGCAGCTGGTGCATGATAAGGAATGTGGTACACCCATTCGATACCATGTTCCCTCGCCCAAGTGGTGACTAATTGATTTTTGAAATGAGTCCCGTTGTCTGACTCAATACGTTCTGGGGTCCCGTGTCTCCACAGGACCTGCTTTTCAAGGCCCAGAATGGTATTCCGGGCCGTTGCGTGGGGCACCGAAAAAGTCTCTAACCATCCCGTTGTTGCTTCCACCATGGTAAGTACATAGCACTTACCTTGGCGAGTCTGTGGCAGTTTGATATAATCAACCTGCCATGCCTCTCCATACTTATACTTATCCCATCGTCCACCATACCATAGGGGCTTCAGTCTTTTTGCCTGCTTAATAGCGGCACAGGTCTCACAATCATGGATAACTTCAGAAATGATATCCATGGTTAAATCCACCCCTCGGTCTCGTGCCCATCTGTGGGTGGCATCTCGGCCCTGATGACCGGAAGCATCATGGGCCCATCGAGCCAGAAACAGCTCTCCCTTCTGCTGCCAGTCTAGGTCTACTTGTGACACCCCTATCTGTGCAGCTCGGTCAGCTTCTCTGTTGTTATTATGTTCTTCATTAGCTCGCTTCTTGGACACATGGGCATCTACATGGTGGACTCTCACATTCAGACTCTTCGCTCTGGCAGCGATGTCCTGCCACAAGTCAGCAGCCCAGATGGGTTTTCCTCCACGCCTCCAGTTCATCTTTTTCCATCGGTCTAACCATCCCCACAGAGCATTGGCTATCATCCACGAGTCTGTGTAGAGGTAGAGTCTCGGCCATCCTTCTCGTTCGGCGATGTCCAGGGCCAATTGGACGGCTTTGAGCTCTGCAAATTGACTCGACTCGCCTTGACCCTCGGCAGCTTCTGCCACTCGTCGGGTGGGACTCCAAACGGCTGCTTTCCACTTCCGGTTCCTTCCTACAATACGGCAAGAACCATCAGTGAAAAGGGCATAACACCTTTCTTCATCTGGCAGCTGATCAAATGGTGGAGCTTCTTCAGCTCGGCTCACTGGTTCTTCTTCTTCTTCTGCCAGACTGAAGTTCCCACCTTCAGGCCAATTTGTGATAACCTCCAGAATTCCAGGGCGATTTGAGCTTCCCAATCGTACACGCTGCGTAATCAAGGCTATCCACTTACTCCACGTAGCATCGGTGGCATGATGCGTAGGGGGCACCTTCCCTTTGAACATCCAACTCAAGACTGCTAATCGGGGTGCCAGGAAGAGCTGTGCTTCAGTACCGATTACCTCCGAAGCTGCTCGTATACCTTCATATGCCGCTAAGATTTCTTTTTCCACAGGGGTGTAATTGGCCTCAGAACCTCTGTAGCTTCGGCTCCAGAAACCCAGTGGTCGCCCTCGCGTCTCGCCAGGCACCTTTTGCCAGAGGCTCCAGGAGGGACCTTTATCTCCAGCTGCAGAATAGAGTACGTTCTTTACATCTGGTCCCGTTCTAACTGGTCCAAGAGCCACGGCATGTGCAATTTCTTGCTTGATCTGCCTGAAAGCTTGTTGTTGCTCAGGACCCCACTGGAAATTGTTCTTTTTACGGGTCACAAAGTAAAGAGGGCTCACAATCTGACTGTATTCTGGGATATGCATCCTCCAGAAACCTATTGCTCCCAGAAAAGCTTGGGTTTCTTTCTTGTTTGTGGGGGGAGCCATTGCTACAATCTTGTTGATTATGTCTGTTGGTATCTGACGTCGTCCATCTTGCCATTTCACCCCTAGGAATTGGATCTCTCGGGCAGGTCCCTTGACTTTGCTCTTCTTTATAGCGAAACCGGCCTTGAGGAGAATCTGGATGATCGTCTGTCCTTTTTTGAAAACTTCTTCTGCTGTATCCCCCCATACAATGATGTCATCGATGTACTGGATGTGTTCGGGAGCCTTACCCTTCTCTAGCGTGACCTGGATCAGTCCATGACAGATGGTTGGACTGTGTTTCCACCCCTGGGGCAGTCGATTCCAGGTGTATTGAACGCCCCTCCAGGTGAAAGCAAACTGTGGCCTGCACTCTGCCGCTAAAGGAATGGAGAAAAACGCGTTGGCTATGTCGATGGTGGCGTACCACTTTGCTGTCTTGGACTCCAACTCGTATTGGAGCTCCAACATATCTGGCACGGCAGCACTCAACGGTGGCGTAACTTCATTTAAGCCACGATAGTCCACAGTCAGTCTCCACTCTCCATCGGATTTACGCACAGGCCAGATGGGGCTGTTGAAGGGTGAATGGGTTCTGCTGACCACCCCTTGGCTCTCCAACTTTCGGATCATTTTGTGGATAGGGATCACAGCATCTCGGTTTGTCCGATACTGTCGTCTGTGTACAGTTGTTGTGGCTATTGGCACTTCTTGATCTTTAACTCGCAGTAATCCTACAATGGAAGGGTCTTCTGAGAGGCCAGGAAGGGCAGACAACTGCTTGGACTCCTCTTCAATCACCGAGGCTATACCAAAAGCCCACCGGTACCCTTTCGGGTCCTTGAAGTATCCTCTTCTTAGGTAGTCCATACCAAGGATTCAAGGGGCTTCTGGCCCCGTCACAATGGGACGCTTTTCCCATTGGTCTCCCGTCAAGCTCATGTCTGCCTCTACTACTGACAATTCTTGAGACCCTCCGGTCACTCCAGAAATAGTAACAGTCTCGGTACTCTTACACTCTGAAGGCATTACAGTACACTGGGCTCCAGTATCTATCAAGGCCTGGTATCTCTGAGGATCCGATGTGCCAGGCCATCGAACCCACACAGCCCAGTAAACTCGGTTATCTTCTTGGTCCCTCTCCTTCTCCTGGCAGAAGGCAGGGCCCCTCTACTGGTCTTGATCAGAGCATTCGTCGTCAGAGCTTGACTTTGACTTCTTAGACTTTTTGCCGTTGTCGAAGTGGACCTCCATCTTCTCGTGTTTCGGTGATCGCAGTTTCTCTTTTAAGAAATCTCCGTCTACTACATAGACAACTTTCTTGTCAGTCTTCTTTCGCTTCAACTCCCTCACTCTAGCTTCAAGCTTAGAAGTGGGTTCACCATCCCACTTCTTCATGTTTTCTCCTTTACTACGAAGGTATGCCCATAGTTGGTTACGTGACCAACGCTTAGAGTTCTCTTTCCTTCGACGTGTGAATGACAGGGACCGTGAGCGAGATCGAGACCAGGATCGAGGTCTAGGCCGAGGTCGTCTTTGTCGGTTCCACCGTGATCTTCCCATTGGCCTTTCTTGGTAATCTCTATACCTTCTGTCCTCTCTGTCTCTAAGGTCGTCCTCATATCTGGAACATTCATAATCTCTCTCCATTCTTTCCCTATCGTAGGTGCGTCGGTAGAGGGGATTGAAGGAGTCTTCCATATTTTCCTCTATGGTTCTTATCCAAGCACACATAGCGTCCACGCTTGGTTCCTCCATCTTTGGATTATATACGGATATCAAGCAGGAAATATATGGTTTGGGGGCACCTTGAATTACCTTTTTCCACATTGGTTGCGTGCATGGAACATTCTCAGGAACTTGGATGTCATAATAATCTGGATCAGAATAGATGATCTCCAGCATGGCCAATTCCCGTAGGTATTGGATGCCTTCTTCTGCAGTCCTCCACCTTCTTGAAGAACTCTTCAGGGACTCCTTAAATGGGTATTTCACTCTCACCGCGTGGAGGATTCGGAGCCAAAGGCTGGACGCCATTTTCTCCCTCCCCATTTCTTGCTCTATCACAGGGTCTCGAGCAATGGATCCCAATTGTCGTGCTTCATCACCTTCAATTACATGACTATCAGCTCCTTTGTCCCAGCATCGCACCAGCCAGGTGAGGACTTCTTCACCAGGCAAGCGCATATAATCTCTCCGTAAATCTCGAAGCTCTCTTGTGGTCAGTGATTGTGTAATTTCGCTTTCTCGCATTATTTCTTGTCCATCTCTCCCACGTAGAATCTTTTCCACCTCTCTCTTTACTCTTCCACTCCTACGTGGGACTGCTCCCACTTCCTCCCTATATCTCTCATGTGGAGGTGGAGACTGGGCGTACTGTGGGGATAAGCTTCTATATTGTTCACGCCGCGGAGATGGATTTCTACGCCGTTCATACTGTGGGGATGGACTCCTACGCCGTTCACGCCGCGGAGATGGACTTCTACGTCGTTCATACCGTGGGGATGGACTCCTACGCCGCTCGCGCCGTGGAGATGGACTTCTATGCCATTCACGCCATGGGGATGGACTCCTGTGTCGTTCGCGATACCCCGCGGGTGGAGGTAGTGAGTAATCTTCCGCGTGCTGAGATAAGGGCCTTCTCCTCCAATCATTCATACCTCCAAGAGAAGGTTGGGTCTGGAGGGGTAGGGATAATTCCCCCTCCAATTGAGGGGGATGCTTTGGCTCCTTCTTTGCGTCTTTTGTAATACTGAATGTGTAGTCAGGATATAAATCATCAAGCGACAATATACCACCGACCGTTTGTACTGTTGCTTTCTTTTCTCTTGATGCTATTCTGTATTCCTTTGGGCGTGCCCCTAGTTCTTTTGGACGTGCTCCTTCCCGTGTAGCCGTTTCTTCCTCTCTGGTAACTGCTTCTTCTCTTCTAATCGCTCCTTCCTCAGTCACAACCACTTCTTCCTCTCTCGCAGTCGCGCCTTCATCACTTGCTGTTGCTCCTTCTCCAATTGCTGCCGCTCCTTCGTTCACTACATCCTCTGTTCCTTCTTCTTCTTCTTCTTCTTCTCTTTCTTCTGTGCATTCTGGTTGCGGAGATGGGTCCGTAAGTTCCTTGATCTCCCTTACCCACGTCTTCTTCTTCTTCACAGGGGCAATGATGACCTTCCGGTTCTTAGCTTGAGTCCCGGTCCTAGTGGACTTAGTAGAGATGGTATTGACTTCAAGTTGTGCTTGGACTCCAACTTCTGTGGACCTAATAGGGACATCACTGGTTTCAAGTGGCGTGGTTTGGGTCTCTGTGTCAACCTTAACCCTCTGAAGGTGGTCTATGGCAGCTCGATAAGCATTAGCCAGGCCCCAGCACAAAGCGGAGAATTGCATATTCGGATCTTTGTAGGAAAAACACCCTTCTGCCAAACAGTGGGCCATTTCACCAGAATCAAACATTTGTTCTGGTGTAAACTCCCAATTAA
The DNA here is from genome assembly GCF_009829145.1 of Chiroxiphia lanceolata. Lineage (NCBI taxonomy): Eukaryota > Metazoa > Chordata > Aves > Passeriformes > Pipridae > Chiroxiphia > Chiroxiphia lanceolata. The sequence goes on along the minus strand of NC_045656.1, from coordinate 45,364 downwards.
TGGGGGGTGACACATGTCCTACTAATCTACCGAAATCTTCCCAAGCTCCATGCCACCCGGAGACTGGCCTGTCTGCAGCCCTTTCCAAAGTTCCAGCGAGTCCCTTTGAGGTGTGATCTTTCCTACAAGAGGGAAAGCAACGGAACCCCATTCTTCCAAGTTTAAGGAGCACTTCCAGTACCTTTATCAATAACAGTACTGTTGCAATAAGATTTATATAGTAATTAGAGCCAATTTTAACCATGGGGATCTCCTTTACCAAACCTTCGATGTCAAAATTAAAGGATGGAAGCAATTCGTTCCATCCATCCTCAAGGTCTGGACGTCTCCCTATAGAGTAGCCTAACACAGGTGTAAAGATGGCTAGAATTATAAGACAAATTAATGAAATAGCCATTGTTTTTTGTTATTATTTCTTCCTGATCCCAAAACAAACTTTTGTTTATATAAACAAAGTTTCCTTGGCTGCTTTCCCAGACTCTGGCAGTGTTCCCAGACCTGTTCCCAAAACAATAGATTGGTTTGCAAAACAACACCGAACTTGGCTGTCTTCCCGGAAAATGTTTATCAAAACAAGCCAAACTTAACCAAAACAACCATCCTCTGCTACCAAAAATGTTGTACAAGTTTCGAGCTGGCTTCCCGCCAAGTCCCCCGAAACTCGACAACAAGGACCCGCCTCCCAGAGAGGGAAAAAAGGGAAAAAAAAACCAAGCAGCCAAAGCTATAGCAAAATATATATATATATATATATATGTATATACTTTACATATGAGACAGATACACAAAAGGAGAATACCACACACCGGGGGGGGAGGGGGGGGGGGGAAAAGGGAGAAGGACAAAAAGGGCAAGGACCGAACAAGTCAAACGGCCAGCCGAAGGCAAACTAGCAAAATCTCACCACTTCCCTTCGAACAGGCAGGATGACCAGACACGGTCCTCGGCTCTCCCCTCACGCAGGCAGATAACGGCAGTCACTGTAGGCCTCGGCTCCAGATAAACCCGACCGAAACAGGGACCCACCGTTCTCGAACCTCGCCGGAGAGGAAGAGAGCGAGATCCCTCCCGCTGGCTTTATTTATACCTCAAGTTACGTAAAGGAATAGCATGGAATACTTCCGTGATCACTTTTCTAGTTCCTTCCTGGCTACAAGTTGGTCTCCAGGAAGGCCTAGAGTGAAACCACCACACTGTGCCATTCCTTCCCAGTCAGGCTCACTTCAGCTTCCAGTACAGTCAGCTGTTGGGATCCCCCTGTTACCCCAGAAATAGAGATGGATTCTGCCCCTACGTATCTTGATGGCATTAAAGTACATTGTGCGCCGGTGTCCACTAAGGCCTTATATCTTTGTGGCTCTGGTGTGCCAGGCCACCGAATCCACACTGTCCAATAGACTCGATTGTCCCTCTCCTCTACCTGGCTAGAGGTAGGGCACCCCTAATCCCGGTCATGGTACTCGTTGTGCTCTTCTTGTGAGTATGACCTGGAGGTCCCTTCAAGAGGATCAGACGTATCATCATTCCTGTACCATCTGGAGTCTTGCCCACGAGAGACTGGAGCAACATTTACCCTTGAAGAGTTCCTTGTGGCACTTGTTCCTCTTTTCAGTTCACGTACCCGGGCTGCTAAGGAAGAGGTGGGTTTCCCATCCCACTTCCTCATATCTTCTCCGTGTTCACGGAGGTAAAACCATAGATTGCCACGTGGAGTGTGTTCTCTCTCCTTAGCTGGGGGACGCTGGCTCCTAATAGCAGAGACTCTTGTTTGTCCTGGCGCGATATGGAAGATCCCTTCCTTAATTTCTTCTCTTAGCTTCTGGTGTCCCTCTTCAATCTTCTCTTCCAGGCTTCGGACATGTTCGGCCAGTTTGGTTTCCACACATGAGACGTGGGCTCGCAGTGGAGCGGTGACAGTGTCTTCATAAATCCTGAGTTTACTGACCAACGCGCCCACCTTGTCCTCTCCTTCCCTCCATTGCAGCGTTGCTAAGTAGCGGGAATACATTTCTGGCCCGAGTCGTGCAAACTTTAACCACATCTGGGATGTGCACTGTACACCATCTGGACTTTTAGGAAATCTTTCATCCTCTGAAAAGATTATCTCCAGTACAGCTAATTCTCTTAAACACCGGATACCTTGTTCCATCGTGTTCCACTGTCCTTGCTGTACGTGGAGGTCCTCCTTACAAAGGTATCTCTCCCTCACACTGGACAACAGTCGCCGCCAGAGGCTGAGAGTTTCCTGCCTCCTTCCAATCCCCTGGTCAATGACGACATCTCGAGACAGGGATCCCAGCTGTCTGGCTTCACTCCCATCTAGGATTGTATCGTTAGCTGCGGCATCCCAGATTCGGAGCAGCCAGGTCAGAATGGACTCATTCGCCTGTCGTGTGAACTCTCTCCGGAGCTCACGTAGCTCACCCAGGGATAGGGACCGAGTGATTATTTCTGGCTCTGTCTCCTCCGGTGGATGTGAAGGTCCTGCCTCTTCATCATCATTTGCTATACGGACTGATTTAGTCTTTGATTTCCTTTTCTGGACAGGGGCGACTGCTATTGGTTTGGGTTGTTCTTCTGGCTCCTCGATGGTTTGTGTGGACACAGTGCCGGTTGATTCATTTCTTTCTCCCTCTGACTCAGCTGTGCTTTGGGTGGACGTGGTACCTGTGGATCTGCTCCTTCTCTCCTCCCCCTGACAGCACTGTACCATGTCAAGTAGTGTCCGGTAGGCAGTGGCCAGGGCCCAGCAGGTTGCTGTGAGCTGACCATCTCTGGAGCTACCAGAGCATTTTCCCTTCACCAGTCTTATCATGCTAACAGGATCTTGCAGTTGTTCAGGGGTGAATTTCCAGATCATTGGAGGAGAAAACTTCTCCAAATACTGGCCAATGTCCTCCCACTTCCCGTGCCACTCAGCATTATCTGCTCCCAGGGTAGGTGTCCAAACAACCTCCCTAGAAGGCCCTGTTCTGACCCTAAACATGGTGTAGACAGTACAGAGCAGACAAAACAACACTAACAATAACATTATGCTGTCCTTAACATCAAAAGGGAACTCAATATTTCCAAAAACTGTTGTAGCAGGTCTGAAGGGGAAGAAGGAGGTGAGAGGCTGGAAACAACCATTCCCCCCTGTTTCCCCAAAGGGCTGGGTGCGATTTTTAATGAGGCCCCAGAGGTAGCAACCCAAACCAGGACAGGCAAACAGGACTGAATATACATTTACAATGAAACTCATTGCTTCTGATGTTATGATGACATAAATATAGTAAACTAATAAAGCAATTTGGATCCCTCTCCCTGGTTTTAAAGAGAGCATCAAAACAGGCAAATAGTTCCCCATTTGTGGAAATATGAACATGCTCAGATACAACATCCACGTGAATGCATCAAACAACATGGTGATCAGGGAGTTTCTATATCCAAATAGACAAATGCTTAAAATGAAATTGTGATTCTGACTTCTCTCTCTCTGCCCCACGTTGGGCGCCAAAAATTGTGCTGGTTTGAAAGTTAACCAGCAGAGGAAACCAAGCCAACTCAAAGAGAGATTACAAGTCAGAATAACAATTTAATAAAATAATACAATAAGTACGACCACACAGACAAGCAACAGGCAATAACCCACAAAACCCAAATGTACAACCCAGCACCCCGGGGCACAAACGAAGCGGTGCTACCTGGGCCCCCCCTTGAGTCCAAAACAAAGGGAGAGGGGAAAAACCTGCTAGTGGGAGAGCTGCTGCAGTCCAACCAAAAGTGGTAATTGTAGTCCGGCCAAGGGTGGTGAAGAGCTGCAGGTTGAGAGCGATGAGCTGCAGTCCTCCTCTGGATCCCACGAGTGGTCCCAAAGGTTCCGAAACTCCAGGTTTATATACTCTCCAGTTCAGGTGGGAATGTTCAGTCCTCCCCTCAGAGCGGGGAATTCCATAAAAGGGTATGAGGGTGCTCATTCCATAAAAGGATATGAGGGTGCTCAGGAACATTCCCCCCCCCCCCACCCCCCCTCGCAGGCCTCCACTGACAACAGTTTCTGGGAAATGGCATGGAGGGCTATAGAATACACAGTTTGGGCTATACCCATTCAGTGATGAATCGGTCCCAGCTGTTCTAACCAGGACAGGAGGTCTTTTCCAGCCTGGCTGATTCTGTGATTCTCTGATTCCCACTCCTATGGCAGCACATGCTTGAGGCTCTATCTACAGGGTGATAGAGATGTCTGTCCATATCTATCTCCAAGGTTAGTCTGTAAATGTGTGGTGTTAGAAAAGCAGGCTAAGTTCTGGGATGGTTCTAGAAGGAGAAGGAAGCCCAGAGGCCAGTGCAAGCAGGCAGCCCTCAGCTTGCACATGATGTCCCCTCCCCGCAGGTTCATGTCCTTGAGCCCAGGCCCTGAGGTGAGGCTGAGAAGTGGCATGGAGGTGAGCCCAGAGCTGTCCCTGAGGTGAGGCTGAGAATAAGTGCAAGGCAGAGGTGCTGCTGAGGAAGGAGAGCCCCGTGGTAGGGCAGAGGTGAAGCTGTGAATGCCCATCCCTGAGAAGGTGCTGTCTCCATCCCCTGTGTGCCAGGTGAGCTGGGGTTTTGCTGCAGAGCTGCGGGCGCTGATTTGAGCAGCTCCAAGTGCTGAGATGGTGGGCACCCAGGAACACAAACTCTGCCTGGCCACGGAGCCTGCAAGGAGGAGCAGAGACAGCTGTGGCAGTGTGGGGGTCCAGGTTGTCCCTGTGCCTTCCCCTGCAGGCCCTGGCTGTCCCTGCTGGGCCCCTGTCCATCCCCATCAGGTCCCTGCCCGTCCCCCCCGGGCTGAGCTCCCCCCAGGAAGTGCCGTGGAGCTGAAGCTGCTGCCATCCCCCCCCTGCAGCCGCTGCCCCAGCCAAGGGAGCAGCAAAGGCAGGGCCAGGAGCAGAGGCAGCAGCAGGGGAGCCCTGGGGGGGCCAGGAAGCTCTTGTGTGGGGCAGGAAAGAGGCGCTGGGCACGAGGCCGGGGCTGTGCCGAGCAGGCCCAGCCCTCACATCCCCCCAGCCAACGCCAGCTGCCCGGGGGGCGCGGGAGGGACCCCCAGCCCGTGTGCCCCACACTGAACTGGCAGAGAGAGAACCAAGGGACAGGGCCACGGGCAGGGCCACGAGTGAGGGACAGCCAGGGCCATTGCAGGGACACGGTGAGGGCACAGCCTGTGGCAGCAGAGCTGCCCAGGGTCGGGGGCAGCCGAGGGTGTTAGGACCAGGCACTGGTGGGGCCGAGCAGAGCACGAGGCCTCTTGCAGGCCCTGGAGCAGCCTCCCACTTGCCAGCCCCGCCCTGGTGGGGTGACACTGTCCCCTCCCTACTGGACATCTTTGGTGGGGCCTTTTGTTTCTCTTCCTGGTTACTGATTCTTGCTGGGGACCTGAGGACCCCTCTGCAATCCCATCCATGGGGCACAATCTCCTCTGCAGAGCTTGACTCACTGCAGACTTTTCAGGGAAATCTGTGCTTGCAGCCTGAGTATGTCCCGACCCCCAGCACTCCCCCTAGGATATTTGGGATGAGTTCCTCCTTCACGGGCACCCGTGGGATGAGGGGGGAGGTGCTTGTTTTCCTGCTGTTGTTGCTCTGTCTTTCCTGCACCTGTTGGGTGAGCGGAGCGGTCACAATGGGAAAGGGGCAAGAGAAGTGACCCAGGAGCCTGAAGTTGGGGAGCGGAGAAGGGGAAAACTGGACAGAGGGGACCTCTGGGATCCCCGGGACAACAGAGTGGAGAACCTGGAGAGGGGGAATGTCTGGGAACGCAGCACCCATAAGGCGAGAGTCAGAGGAGAAGGGACCCTTGGGACCCCCAACACTCCCAGCATCCCTCAGTGGGACCCTGAGCATCCCAGACAGAAGAGACCCTGTGAACCCCAGAGAGGGGGAACTTCTGGGAGAATTTTTTTGGCTAATCTTCATATTTTGGAGTAGCTTTAGCTGAATTTCTGTCGCGACGGAAAGCTCTCAGACGCTTAATGTAAGAATCCAGGAACTTCGTTTATTGAAGATTGACAGCAGCTTAATATACACTCTATAATAGGCTCATGAATATTACAGGGATTAGGCTCCTTATTGGTACACAGTTAGGTGGTGATATCATCTTAACTGCCTTTCATTGTTTACACAGGTGGCTCGTTAAGGGTCTTTGTTTTGTTAATGCCAAGCTCCTGTTTTTCAGCTCAATTTAGAATACCCAAGGACATTGCTGCTTTCTCACGGCCCTGCTATCTCAGACTTCTCACGGGCCTAGTCAGACTGCGTCTTATACTTCAGCAGTTCATCCATGGCCTTAGCCATGTTCATATGTCCTCGCATTTCTAACCAATCTTCTGTAACAAATTTCAACTTTTTGCAGTTTGAGGGACTTAGGGGTCTTCTTGCTATTTCTGAAAGTTTTTTGCCTGAATGTCAGTGGTTTGGGTTTTTCTGAGCTGAATCTTGGTGTTTTGGAGGTTTTTATGGAGACAGGATATCCAGTGAGTTTTAGAGATGGACTTGGGCAGGAGGAACCCCCAAGCCAATGCGCTCAGCCCTTGTTTTCCCCCCATCAGGATTTCTCCTTCCCAAAGCTTGGGCGGATGGAGGAGGAGGCTGCGAGGAAGAGGAAGATGCCTTGGGCCCCCCAGGCAGGTGAGGAGGAAGTCAGTGGCCCTTTGGGCCAGTCTTGTGCTGGCTCTGGCAGCCGAGCATGGCCCCGGCTGCAGGACAACTCTGCTGCCGCCGCCGTCCTGCCAGGGCCGGAGTTGGGGGGGATGTCCTTGGCCTTCCCTCTGGGCCGGAGGCAAATCCCCTCCCTGTCCTTCTTGCTTCCTGCCCCAGGCCCCAAGCCGAGGACGGAGAGCCCGGAGGACAAATCCCCCCGGCAGAAGTTGGTGGGAGAGGCCATTTTGAAGGGCTCCACGGCACAGGAAGACAGCAGGGAGGAAAAGGGCCAGAGATCCCCCCACAGGAGGGGCTCCAAAGCCAGCCCAGGGTGCTCTGAGGAGGAAAGACCCAGCCTGTGCCAGGAAGGTGGCCCAAGCTTGAGGCGGAGCTCTGACCTGGTTGTCCCTGAGCAGCCTCCCAGCAGGGAGAAGCCATTTGAGTGCTTGGAATGTGGGAAGAGCTTCAGGAGGAGCGCTGACCTGCTCAAGCACCAGCGCATCCACACTGGGAAAGGGCCCTGCACGTGTGGGGAATGTGGGAAGAGCTTCAGTGACAGCTCCAGCCTCCTCCGACACCAGCGCATCCACACTGGGGAACGACCCTACATGTGTAGGGAATGTGGGAAGAGCTTCAGGAACAGCTCCAGCCTCATCCGACACCAGCGCATCCACAGTGGGGAACGACCCTATACATGTAGGGAATGTGGGAAGAGCTTCAGGAACAGCTCCCACCTGATCCGACACAAGCACACCCACACTGGGAAATGGCCCTATTTGTGTGGGGAATGTGGGAAGAGCTTCAGACAGAGCTCCAACCTCATCCGACACCAGCAAATCCACACTGGGAAACGACCCGGAAAAGGGATGGGAGAGGTGAGCTAAGGGGAGAGGAGAGAGCGGGAGTGGGGTTGCCATGGGGGTCCCTCCGTGTCCTCACGCATTGATCCCTGGAGAGTGGGGGAGGCTGGAGAGAGGGGGAACTGTGAGAGCCCCGAGAGCCTGGAGAGGGGGGAGCTCGGGCCCCCTGTGCCGAGCCAGCAGTTGAGGCCATGCTGTTGGGGCCAAATTGCCCCTGGTCAGGCTGAACCCAGAGCCCGCCCACGTGTCAGGGGGCCTGATCCGCTCCCTGCTGTCCTTGCCTTGGGGCCACCTCTGGTGTTCCCCCACCTGTGGGGCTGTTTGGGTGCCCTTGGGGGCTGTTGGGGCTGGGCAGGAGGTGTCTTTTGGGGGTGCCGGGCTGAGTGGGTGGCAGAGCCCCAGCAGTGGGCGGGGGGATGCGGGTCCCCCCCTGCGGTGGGGGTTGGTGTTGCTGGGTCAGGCCCTGCCAGCTCCATTGTCAGCCCAGTGCCGGCAGGGGGGACACAGCGGTTTTGGGCCCCCCGGGAGTGCCGGGGGTGGGTGTGGAGCCTGGGAGCTGCCGAGTGCAGAGGGCGGAGCGGGGCGATACCGGAGCTGGGGGATCCCTGGCAGCTTGGAAGGGAGAGCACAGAGAGAGAGGAGCCCCGGGAGCCTGAAACGAGGGGCACGGAGAAGGGGAAGCCTGGACAGTGGGGACCCCAGGAATCCCCAGGACAATGAAGTGGAAAACTTGGAGAGGGGGAACGTCTGGGAATGTGGCACCCAAAGGCAAGAGTCAGAGGAGAAGGCACCTTTGGGACCCCCAACACTCCCAGCATCCTTAAGTGGGACCCCCAGCATCCCAGACAGGGGAGACCCTGCGAATGCTAGAGGGGAGAGACCAGAGAGGTGGAACTTCTGGGAGAATTTTTTGGGCTGAATCTTCATATTTTGGAGCATTTTTCGGCTGAATCTTAGCTTTTTCCAGTTTGGGGGGGTTCATCTCACTATTTCTGAGGGGGTTTTTGCCTGAATATCAGTGGTTTGGGTTTTTCTGAGCTGAATCTTGGTGTTTTGGAGGTTTTTATGGACACAGGATGCCCAGTGAGCTCTAGAGATGGACTTGGGCAGGAGGAACCCCCAAGCCAACACACTCAGCCCTTGTTTTCCCCCCCATCAGGATTTCTCCTTCCCAAAGCTTGGGCGGATGGAGGAGGAGGCTGCGAGGAAGAGGAAGATGCCTTGGGCCCCCCAGGCAGGTGAGGAGGAAGTCAGTGGCCCTTTGGGCCAGTCTTGTGCTGGCTCTGGCAGCCGAGCATGGCCCCGGCTGCAGGACAACTCTGCTGCCGCCGCCGTCCTGCCAGGGCCGGAGTTGGGGGGGATGTCCTTGGCCTTCCCTCTGGGCCGGAGGCAAATCCCCTCCCTGTCCTTCTTGCTTCCTGCCCCAGGCCCCAAGCTGAGGACGGAGAGCCCGGAGGACAAATCCCCCCGGCAGAAGCTGGTGGGAGAGGCCATTTTGAAGGGCTCCACGGTGCAGGAAGGCAGCGGGGAGGAAAAGGCCCGGAGATCCCCCCGCAGGAGGGGCTCCAAAGCCAGCCCAGGGTGTTCTGAAGAGGAAAGAGCCAACCTGTACCAGGAAGGCGGCCGGAGCCTGAGGCGGAGCTCTGACCTGGTTGTCCCTGAGCAGCCTCCCAGCAGAGAGAAACCCTTCAGGTGCTTGGAATGTGGGAAGAGCTTCAGCCGGAGCACCACCCTGATCCAACACCAGCACATCCACACTGGGGCACGGCCCTACACATGTGGGGAATGTGGGAAGAGCTTCAACCAGAGCTCCCACCTGATCAAACACCAGCGCATCCACAGTGGGGAGCGACCCTACATGTGTAATGACTGTGGGAAGAGCTTCAGTGGCAGCTGCAGCCTGATCCAACACCAGCGCATCCACACTGGGGAACAGCCCTACACGTGTGGGGTATGTGGGAAGAGCTTCAGGAACAGCTTCAACCTCTGCACCCAGCAGCTCATCCACACCGGGGAACGACCCTACAAGTGCTTGGAATGTGGGAAGAGGTTTCGGACCAACTCAAGTCTCCTCACACATGAGCAGACACACACGGATGAGAGGCCCTTCTGCTGCACCGACTGCGGAAAGGGCTTCAGCCAGAACTCCCACCTTGTCAGGCACCGGCGCATCCACACAGGGGAGAGACCGTACAAGTGTGGGGAGTGTGGGAAGAGCTTCTCTCAGAGCTCTAACTTGACCAAACACCAGCGGACCCACCAGTAAGGGAAAGCCCTGTGAGTGCCCTGACTGCGGGAAGAGCTTTGGCCACTGCTTCCACCCCGAATGAACCCCCTGATGGTGAGGCAACCCCTGGAGTCCAGTGACTGTCAGTCCATCCCTTTCAACCACAAAGGGCCAGTCCCCTTACACAGGGGCAGGTTCTTCCAACAGAACCCTCCTTGCGGTCTGTGTGGAGATTCCTGCCTTGGCTGGGGACCCCCCATGTTCACTGCTGGAGGTTGAGAGCAGAGAACTCCCCATGAGCGTTGATCTGGGGGAGTTCCAGCCATCTCTAATTAAGAATTATTGCTTTTGTGCCAGCTTTAGTAGAATTGCTTCAACAATTGCTTTAGTGCAGAGCACTGTCCTATCTTATGCTGTACTCCTGGTAGTTTTAGTGTTTCTCTTGTGCAGTAAATAATTCTGATGAAGATCTTCTGTCTGATCATTTGTAACCCTAAATAAGTTCATTTCTATCAATAGTTCTGATTTGCTATCGTTAAAACCTGGGGGACAAAAGTGGTTCAGTCACACCTCTGTAATTCCTCTGAACTGAAAGTGTTGTCATAATCTAAGGCTGAGATTGGATCCAGGAGTCCCCAGCACCCCACAGTAAATTGGGAGCTCAGGGGAGCCACCCCCCTTTGCCAACCCCCCTGTTCCCAAAGACCCCCATGGGACGGTCAGACCCACCAGCCCATCCTCCCTTTTCCACCCTTTTCCCTGTTCCTCCCACTTTCCCATTGTCCCCTCAATCCCCATTTTCCCCCCCAAACAGTTTTGTAGTCCCAACCCCCACTTTTTGTCCCTTTTCCTTTGGTTGTTGAAGGATGAAATGAGGCTGCACACACAGAGTTCCATTTCAGGACTTGTCCGCTGACACTTTTCTGTGTCCCCTTTTATTTCTCTTTTCTTATGAGCAGCACCTGGTGTTGTCTTTTAGTCCACCGGAATTCCCAGTATGGCCCCAAAGCAGTTCCCTGAACCCACACATTCCTCTCCCCTCATGTGCTGGCTGTGTTCAGCCACCAGAGAAAAACACAGACTGGTCATTCAGGCTGGTTCAAGTGCATTTCCACTTGGAGAAACAACCTTCTCTCTCTCCAAGCTCTCAGCCAAGGTCCATCCTCCCTTTGCATTCCCATGAACTCAGTGCAGGTGCAGAGTGACTCCGCTTGGTCCCACCTCTGCCCCTGTTTTGTTTGGACACGCAGAGTTCACGGCCAAGAGGGCCAGGACCTGGGCTTCTTGTCGTTGGGCTTGTCTCATGCGCTTCCAGAGGACTTGGAATATTGAAACCAGACAGATTCTGAAACTCCTGCTCCTGATGCTGCCACAGTGCCCATACACTGGCACTGCAGGCATGACCTGCACTGAATGGCCAGTGCAGCAGGAGCCGTGGCTGTGGTAGCTGCTGTGATTGCTGCAGAGATGATCCAAGCAATCAGCCATCCACTGAGGATTTCTGGATTTAAGAGTTTCCCTAATTCACCGTATCCTGCATCATCCTCCCAGCTTCTTCTTCCCTGGGAGCCACAGTTTGGCTCTTTTGCCCATGGGAATTATTAATGATAAATGGAGGGTAGATACGTTTTGATCTGTGCTACAACTAAAATAAGAAGGATTACTTACAGGGATGTTAAAGGTATTGTCAGTCACACGAATTACAACGTCAGGTGCAGCCAAGAAGGGATCTGAGTGACAGACACACACTATGGCTGTCATTAAGCCAGTAAGAGTTAGTAGACACAGTGAATTCCCCCTAGAACAGTGTCTTCCTAATGGGACACCCGGGCAGGGCTTGCTCTGCTCAGCATTCCCTGCCTCCTCCCAGGATTCTTGAGGGACAGCCTCTGCATCTGCAGAATGGTATTGCAGGCTGGCTCCACTCAGGATAAGGTTCCATCAGAGGGGCTGGAAGCCAGCAGGGTCCTGTGGGAGACAGAACACAAGCACAGCCCTTCCCCACACTGAGCACTTGATAGGACCTTGTCATTCGGTGTCTTCTTGTGGGTTTTTGTTCAATACTTGTTGTAAAATTCAAAAAACAAAGGATAAATACAACTTTGTCTACTTGGGGTGTCACATTCCCCCTTTTTTGCTTTAAGAGTATGGTTTTTAATACAGAGCACACATTTCTTGCACCTGGGATAGACACAAGTGATAAGACCACATTTATGTTTTTTTGATTTTCTCTCTTTTTGTTTTTTCTCTTTTTTCTTTCTTTTTATTCTTTTTTTGCTTTATTTTTTGTCCTTTTTTCTTTTTTCTTCTTTTTTCTTTCCTTTTTTTTTCCCCTTTTTCCTTTCTTATTTCTCTTTTTTCTTCCTCTTTTTTCTTTTTTTCTTTTTTTTCTTTTTGTTTTTTTCTACATTGTCTTCTATCAGTTGTATTTTCAAGGAAGATTTCAACACACATCAAAACAATCTCCTCATACATATCTTACAACAACAGATAATCCAAAGCAGTACCCTGATCCACACATTCCCCTCCCCTCATGTGCTGGCTGTGTTCAGCCACCAGAGAAAAACGCAGGCTACCATGCAGAGCTTTCCAAGTGGTTTCCGCTTTGGCAAACAGCATTCTCTCGATGGAAAACACCAGTCAAGGCCAAAACACTCCTTGTTGATCCTGATTAACTGAATGCAGCTGCTGCTGCCTTAACTTGTTCCCACAAAAATTCTCAGGGTTCCTTTGCTTCCAGGAGGCCACACATGTCACAATGGCCCCTGGATTCCATGGGGTTCCACAGTCTCCAAAGGTTCCTTTAGTTCCATGAGGCCCTGCAGTCCCAAAATGCCCTTTGGGTTCTCAGAGATTTCCCATTGTCCCAGGGTCCCTTGTGCTTCAGAAGTAGCTGCAGTGGGACAGTGGCCCCTTGGTTCTGTGAGCTCTGCAGTGTTCCAGGAATCCTTGAGTTCCAGGAGAACCTGCAGTTTCACAACGACCACTTGAATGCAGGAGGTTCTGCAGGGTCACAATGGCACCTGGATTCTGGGAGGTTCAGAAATATCTCAGGGCTCCTGAGATATTGGTTCCAGGAGGTTGGACAGTGTCTCAGAATTCCTTTGATTTCATGAGGCCCTGGATTGTCCCAATGGGCTCCTGATTCCATCAGCCCCCTCAGTGTCACAATGGTCCCTTGGTTTCATGAGTTTCTGCAGCGTCCCAGGGTTCCTTTTGTTCCATGGGGATCTGCAGTGTCACAATGGGCCCTGAATTCCAGGAGTTTTCCCAGGGTGACGGTGGTCCCTTGATTCCATGAGATTCCCCAGTCTCCTAGGGCTCCTTTGGCTCCAGAAGGCCCTGCAGTGTCACAATGGTCCTTCTTTCCAGGAGGTTACTCAATGCTTTATTTGCCTCAGTCTTTAACACCCAAAGCAGTTGTCCTCAGGATCCCCAGCTTCCAGGGCTGGAAGCTGGTGATGGGGAGCTGAGTGAAGCCCCCACAATCCAGGAGGAAATGGTCAGTGACCTGCTCTGCCAATGAGACCCCCACAAGCGCCTGGGCCCACATGGGATGCACCCAAGAGTCCTGAGGAAGGTGGAGAAAGAGCTGGCCAAGCCACTCTCACTCATTCCCCAGCAGTGCTGCAGAACTGCACAAGTCCCAGCTGACTGGCAACAAGCAAATGGGATGCCTATCCCCAGGAAGGGCCAAAAGGAGGATCTGGGCAACTCTTGGCCTGTCCCATTGACCTCAGGACGGGGGAAGTCCATGCAGCAGATCCTCCTCAGGGCCAGCCCATGGCAGGGGCAGGACAACCAGGGGATCGGGCCCAGCCAGCATGGGGTTGGGAAAGGCAGGTCCTACCGGACCAACCTCATCTCCTCTGACAAAGGACTCACTCAGCAGCTGAGGGAAAGGCTGGGGATGTGTCTCTCTGGAATTCCAGAAAGCCTTTGGTACCATCTCCCCCAGCATCTCCTGCATAAACTGGCTGCTCATGGCTTGCCCGGGGAACTGTTTGCTGGGTGGCAAAGTGGCTGATGGCCCAGGGAGTGCTGGGGAATGGAAGGAAATCCAGGTGGGGCCGGTCACTAGTGGGGTTCCCAAGGGCTCAGGGTTGGGGCTGCTCCTGTTTAACATTGTTCTTGATGATCTGGGCCAGGGGATCGAGTGCCCCCTCAGTAAAGTCGTGGACAACACTACGTTGGGTGGGAGTGTGGATGTGCTGGAGGGCAGGAAGGCTCTGCAGGGGGATCTGGACAGGTTGGATCAATAAGGTCAAGTGTCAGGGTCTGCACTTGGGTCCCAACAACACCATGGAACCCTCCAGGCTGGGGGCAGAGGGGCTGGAGAGCTACTCAGCAGGAAGGGACTTGGGGGTGCTGCTTGACAGCAGCTGGATATGAGGCAGAGTGTGCCCAGGGGGGCAAGAAGGCCAAGGGCATCGTGGCCTTTGTGGAGAAGAGTGTGGCCAGCAGGAGCAGAGAACTGATTGCCCCTCTGTGCTGGGCACTGCTGAGGCCCCCCCTCGAGTGCTGTTTCCAGTTCTGGGCCCTCAGTGCAAAAAGGCCCTTGAGGGGCAGGAGCGTGTCCAGAGGAGGAAACGGAGCTGGGGAAGGGTCTGGAAAACATGTCTGCTGAGGGATGGCTGAGGGAACTGGGTCTGTTGAGTCTGGAGAAGGGGAGGCTCAGGGGGGACCTCATTGCTCTCTGTAGTGACCTGAAAGGAGGTTTTAGTGGGTGTGGGGGTTGGTCTCTTCTGCAAAGCCTTTAGTGACAGAAGAGAGGAAATGACCTTAAGTTGCATCAGGCGAGGTTGAGATTAGATGTTGAAAAACCCTTTTTCCACTGAGAGAGTGTTCAGGCATTGGAACAAGTAGCCCAGGGAGGTGGTGGAGTCTCTGGAAGTGTTCAGGTGTGTAGTGGGTTGACTTTGGCTGGACACCAGGTGCCCTTCCAGCCCCTCTATCACTCCCCAGCAGGTCAGGGGAGAGAGTAAGGTGAAAAAAATAAATAGTGGGTTGAGATAAGGCAGTTTCTTTAAATCAAAAAGCAACGCGATGCTTGTGCATGCAGAAGCCAAAGATAGCAGGGTTTGTTCTCTACTTCCCATGAGCAGCCATGGTTGGCCACTCCCAAGGAGCAGGGCTTGGGTCCGCGGGACTGTTCCTTAGCAGGCAGTCATTAGACAGTGAATGCCCCCCTCCTGCTCCCTGCCTCAGCTTTTATAGCTGAGCTGACCTCACATGGTCTGCAACGTCCGTTTGGTCAATTGGGCTCAGCTGGCCTACTTGGGTCCCCTCCCAGGGTCTTGCCCTCAGCTAAGGAAGGAATGTCCCAGTGTTGGTGCTGTGCTCAGCAGTGGCCAAAACACTGGTGTGTTCTCAACACCCTTCCAGCTGCCAATGAAAAGCCCAGCACTGGGAGGGCCGCTGTGGGGAACTGAACTGCAGCTCAGCCAGAGCCAACACAAATATCTATGGCATATATTCTCTAGAATCCATCCTTAGGTATTGTATGATAGATCTGTAAGATATTACACATAATAAGCAATAATAATGCAAGTGTCCTCCTTAGGGACACACCACACCCCCCAAAGTACTCCCTGGGTTTGTTCCCTGGGGGTCTCTGCAGCAGCAAGCACAGCACCACACTGACTGCTCTGGGTGTGCAGGCATTTGTGGTTCTGCCTGTCTCACACACACCCAACCTTGGGATGGATCTGGATGTCACTGGATGTGATGTCACAGGGGAGATGTGATGTCACAACAAGGATGTGATGTCACAGGACAGCTGTGATGTCACAGGGAGGATTTGATGTCACAGTGGAGCTGTGATGTCACGGGGAGGTTTGATGTCATAGAGGAGATGTGATGTCACAGGGAAGGACAGGACGTCACTGGGGAGGGCGTGACATAACAGGGATTATATGGTGTCACAGGAGAGATGTGATGTCATATAATGGATATGATGTCATAGGGGAGATGTGATATCACATGAAAGATGTGATGTCACAGAGATGACGTGATTTCATAGGGGAGCTGTGATGTCAGGGGGAGGATGTGATGTCACTGGTATGATCTGATATCACAAAGGAGATGTGATGTCATATGATGGATGTGATGTCATAGGGGAGATGTGATGTCACACAGGAAGGATGTGATGTCACAGGAGAGCTGTGATGTCATAGGAGAGCTGTGATGTCACAGGGACAATGTGATGTCACATGAAGGATGTGATGTCACAGGGGAGCTATGATGTCATGAGGAATATGTGATGTCATAGTGCAGCATGTGACGTCACAGGGGTGATATGATATCACAGGAGAGGTGTGATGTCATATGATTGTAGTGATGTCAGAGGGGGCCATGATGTCATGGGGAGAATGTGATGTCACATGGGAGCTGTGATATCACAAGGATGATATGATGTCATAGCAGAGGTGTAATGTCATATGATCGATGTGATGTCATAGGAGTGCTGTGATGTCACGGAGAGGACGTGACGTCAAAAGGATGATATGATATCACAGATGTCTTATGTGATGTCATAGGTGGAATTTGATGTCACAGGGGAGATTTGATGTCACAGGAATGATGTGAGTCACAGGAGAGCTGTGATGTCACAGGGGAGGATGTGACATCACAGGGATGATATGATATCACAGGAGAGGTGTGGTGTCATATGATGAATGTGACATCATAGGGGAGATATGATGTCAAAGGAAGGAAGTGATGTCACAGGAAGGATGTGATGTCACAGGGAGGATGTGATGTCATATGAGAGCTGGCCAGGTGTGGTGTCATAGGGGAACTATGATGTCATATGATGGATTTGATGTCATAGAGGAGAAGTGATGTCTCAGGAAGGATGTGATGTCACAGGGCAGGTGTCATGTCACAGGGATGATGTGATGGCACAGAGAGGATGTGAGGTCACAGAGGATCTGTGATGTCACGGGGAAGATGTGATTTCACAGGAACAATCTGATGTCACAGGGGAGCTGTGATGTCACAAGGGAGGACATGACATCACAGGGATGATCTGCTATCACAGGAGAGATGTGATGTCCTATGGTGGATGTGATTTCATAGGAGAACTGTGATGTCACGGGGACAGTGTGATGTCACAGGGGAGGACATGATGTCACAGGGATGATATCACAGGAGATGTCATATGATGGATGTGACGTCAGCTGTGATGTCACAGGGGAGGTTTGATGTCAAAGGGGAGATGTGATGTCATATGATGGCTTTGACGTCATATATGAGGATGTGATAACATAGGGTTGCTGTGATGTCACAGGTAGGGATGATATGATATCACAGGAAGGTTGTGATGTCATATGATGGATGTGATGTCATAGGGGAGATGTGATGTCACGAGGCGGTGTGATGTCACAGGGAGGTTGTGATGTCACAGGATAGCTGTGGGGTCACAGGGGAGGGCATGACATCAAAGGGATGATATGGTATCATAGGAGAGATGTGATGTCCTATATTGGATGTGATGTCATAGGGGAGATGTGATGTCATAGGGGAGGTGTCCTGTCACAGGAAGGGTGTGATGTCACAGGGAGCACGTGATGACATAGAGGAGTGACACATCCCCCCCCAACCTTGCTCCAGCTAAAGCCGTGGAATTTGTCTTTGTTTCCCTTGGGATCAAGGTCAGGCTGTTTTATTTCCAGGGATGTCTGGAGATGAGTTAAGGGGAACTCAGACCTTTTGGTAAGGAAGGAGTTGTTTACTCTGGAGCATTTGAACTCAGTCTTTGTTCCTGGTTTCTTCCCACTGTTTCAGAGCAGTTCATTTCCCAGGGTGAAAGCTCTGATTCCCCAGCACAGTCAGGTTCTCCTGAGCTCAGGATCTTTCACTGCTCTCATTTTTCTCCAGTATTAATTGTGTGCCAAATTCTTGCTTCCTAGGTCAGTGAAATGTTAGAAGAAAGAGAATCTCACGTTGATCTTGGACAGAACACTTATAGACTTCTCTAGTCTGTGGAATTCTTCCCTAATAGTTCTGGATGACAGGACACCCATGTGGAAAGTCCCTTGTCTGGTTTTCAGGACTTAAAATCGATGCTTTTCTGATGTTGGTAATTATTGTAGTGTTATTTATTCAACTGTGAGGATTGAATTTAGTGTTTCTTGCACCTTTAAAAAGTGCAACCCCTTTCATCTATTGTTTTAAAACCCATGCATTAGATGTCAGACGACATAAAGACAGCAAGTAGAGATAACCCTGATGTAAGTGATGGTTCCAGTCATCCCGTGTATGGATAAAAGATTTCCAAGGCTTTGTTCCAAGGCTGCTACCTTGCCCCCACCCTCTGCCTGCTGCCCCCATGCCCCTGGCGCCTGATGGGTCACCACCCCACCAATGGGCCATCCCAGGGATGCAAATGTCCCGCCCTGCTGCATATTCATGAGCTTGGGGCGGGGCTTTGAGCCCTTGATCAGAGGCGGGTGAGCTTTTGGTCCCCGCCCGCTGCCACCACGCCCGGAGCGCGCCTGTGCCAAGTGCGCGGGGTCGGCCACGGGAACTTTGCTTTTCCCCGCGGGATGCACGGAGGATTTGTCGCCAGGCGCACATGGACTCGGGAGAACTTTGCCTGTCGGAGCCACTCTCCCCGCACCACGAGGAAGAGCTGGTACCGCATCGCCCCGGCCGCAGTGGCGCAGAGCCTGCTCGGGAGCTGACAGTGTGCTAGAGGGAGATGCCCACTCGCTGTCCTTACTGCCTGCAGAGCTAGGGGGATTGAGCCAGGCAGGAAAAGTGAATGGCGGCAATCGCACGGTGGTGAAATGATCCGGGAAGTAGCAAACAGCCTGGCTCATGGGAGCACAGTTTGGGAAGGGGGCACAGGGAAAATCCACTGTGATGTTCCGGGGTAAATAACAGAAAATAAACAGGGGAGGGTCCCCTTTCAGATATGGTTTATAGATCAGTGCACTGTGTATAGAGTAAGATAGCTTCAGAAATGTAAGAATGCAGTTTCTACAGCTTTTACTACAGTGATACGTTTTTTATAAAATACATAAAGAGACAATAAGTTGGGTATTTGGCTGGGCTTTTTTTGTTGGTGGTTTGTTTTTTCTTTGTGGATGCTTTGTCCCTCTTAGCCCCTCCAAAGGAGCTTTCTTGAATGTATCTTCCTACAGCTAATTTTAATTAGTTTAGATAAGCCTCTTAGAGTAGATGCATTTCAATGAAATCGGGACACATGTCTTTTTGGCTCTAATGCAAGATTCGAACTAATCTTTTTCTTCCTCTTTGGTTCAATTAAAAGCCATCTTAAAACACTCCCAATATATTGTGTGAGTGCAGGGCTTGAGGCGTGTGGGATTGAGTGGACACAGAGAAAGAACTAACATTCAGAAACATATCTGCTTCCCTGTCTCAATAAACCCCAGAGTTTGACACGTTAATAATATCCATAGGAATTGTGATTTGACTATATATTGTGACGTACATATGCACATGTGAGCATAAGGACATACAAAATAGGTGTTGTAGTTTCTGCAGTTCTTGTGTTATGGGTGAGGGTAGAGAGGATTCGAGCTAAAAATTGTCTGAACATTTTGAGAGTGCAGAGACGTCTGTCTGACCATCACTAGGTATGCTTTGATTTGAAGGCAGAGCATGTTAAAGAATGCAATAACTTAAAACCAGCTGCAATCTTGAATTTTTACTCTTTCAGCAATAACAATAGCACTAATAATTACTAATAGTTAATGAGCTAATATGCAATAAATATATCTGCTCATTTTTACATATGTGTCAGTTCAAAAATTTTAAATGGATCAGTGCGTTCATAACAGGAAATCTCCCTTAACTTCTGATTAACATGTAACAATGACTAAAGGATTATAGAGTGGACTTAATTTTACTGACTGTTTTAACAGTTGTCACAGCTGTTGGAAGAAGGAAAGGCAATTGAAACACTCCAAAAAAGTGGTGGTGGTGGGCAGAACAGGAGTAGTTTAATAAATTGAAACATGGTCTCCGAATGCCAAACATAAAAAATTGAGCAGATCTGTAACTCCAGAAAGCTGCTGTACACTATGTACGTTTGCCTTTTGTGGCTCACTGTGTTTCATTTGTTTGAACACTTAGCAGTTTCCCTACTTTCTCCATTTAAAAATGTGCAAAAGTGTTTAAATGTGGAACAAATTCAGCTGTTCATGTGCGTAGAGTTTTGTCTTAGAATGCAGCTGATAGAATACTCAGTTGACAAGAAATAAAGGTTGTGTAGAATGACGGTAACATTTCAAAAGTGGACACAGGTGTCACATCCTGTGAATGCTTCAGTGCAGTGATGGTTGGTGTACATATCTTATGTTTTTCTAACCGTTCTCATGTTGTGATGTGGGAATGGTGTGTGGAGTTCCCCTGCAAGTCTGTCTGGGTTATGTCTGTGTAGGGATGAACAGGAGTGTGTGTGTAGATTCACATAGCTGTGTGTTTGTGTGTGTGCATGCGGATTCTGTGCTGAACTTAAAAGAGTTTGTGTCAGTTTCACTCTTTAAAATATTTTGGCACAGCTTCTAGTTGTTGAGGAATTTTTTAGAAGTGTCTTTCATTTGTAAAGGGAGGAAAGGGGTGGACTGAAGGACGCTTCTCTTTGTGGAGTGGGAAGTAGACGCGATTCCGCTCCACGGTTTCTCCGAGCTTTGAAGGTCTTTAACCTCGTGCATTTGTCTTATTAGATAGCTGTTTGCAGTTGTTCCTAACAAATAAAGCCCAAGTTGATATTCCAGCCATAAGCTCTGGGCTCTGTCCATGTAGCCAGTGTGTACAGTGGCACATGGCTCTGGGTGGTGCAGCAGCCCCCAAGCATGGGGGAGCACCCAGACCCTGCCTGAGCTCTCCCAGGGCTCTCTCCTTGGGCACAGGCAGGCCCTGGTCCCTTCTTCCTTCCCTGTGTCCGCTCGTAGGGCTTTGCTCTTTTAGTTCTGACAGACTGCTGGCAAGTTTGTAAATCCTGCAGAAAGTATAAAGGGTTTGAGCTGAAATGCCCCTCTGGCGGCTCTTCCTTTGCTGGGGCTTGCCCCTCTGTTAGTGCTGGGTGCTCATTTTAATGTGTTTATGGTTGTGCTCCTTTATTGACCGAGCCTGGTGTGTTTCAGTGCTAATTAACACATGTAATTAGCAAAGCCCGTGTGGATATCCATGAATTCTCTTACAATCACTGGCCTTGTGTTAAATTGTTATTGTCCTAAAGCCCATGAGAGAGAAATGAATTGCATTTCTCGACACACACTGACAGTGAAATATTTCCCCTCTCTGTCTCCAGTCACACTTATATGTTTCCTTGTGCAGGGGTGACACCAACAGTGGCTGCAGCTTGACATCCATTCATTACCTGTTCTTTTCCATTTTGTGTGTCGTCTTTCAGGCTTGAGGTCGGCAGTCACACGTGCATAGTCAGATCTGGAGCAGCACGTATGTGTGTGGGTTTGTTTTATATATTTGCGTTTTCTGTGCAATCCTCTGTCTGTGCACAGCGAGTTTTGTGTTCCAGTACGTTTCTATCTGTGCCTGTGTGTGTGTTACAGGTATGGAGTGTATTCCTTAGGCAGTTTGGGCAGTGCGCTCTATTGTTGTGTATATGCACACAGACGTACACAGTAAGTATATATATGCAGAGCTGTATAACTTCCCTCCATGCAGTTGCTTGTCAAAATCCAGCTGCTTTTATGTGTTTTTATGTGTAGGGGTTTTTTTCTATCCATGAGCTGGCCAGTAATGTAAAGTGTTTGCAACTGATTTTATACCGTATTCTCCATGTAATCTAGCAGGTTTTGTATTGTACTCGGTTTTGCTTTTAAAAGATGCTGAATTTTTTTTTTTTATTTTCTCATTCTAAGTAAATTAAAATAATAGTATTTATTCATATTCCTATAAGTTTTGGCTGTCAAATGGAGAACTGTATTTTCAGCTACATGTGTTCTTGGCTGTATTTACACCTAAAGAATATAATTATTTTAGGGAGGGACGACCCCTACATCTGGTTGTTAATATGCATCCTGATGTCCTAAGGTAAAAATATAAAATACACGTTCAATTTTAATGGTCCTTAGTCCTCTCCAAAAGTCCTACAGTTGTGGGGATTTTGGTCTTTTGATTTTGTTGTGGTTTGTTTGTTGAGAAGTAAAAATCCTGTGAAACATTAAAGAAAAATATGAAACTGAATTGTGTACTTCTATTTTAGATAGTTTTCCTTAATTATATTTTAAATGACTTCGTATTGCCTTTTCAGTAGCACTTTGGAGTGTAAGTTTTCTAGAATGGTAGATCACTGCCTTTTGACACGTGTGTCTTCTGAAACAATTTATGTAGTTGCTGTGTTACAGAAGCTCTAAATCTCTGGGGTTTGTTTACATAACGCTTGTAATGTTTTTTCAACTAATTCTTATTTCCTTCAAACAAAGAGGGGCTTTTCTCTTTGCTATTCCTTAATATAGCAGGTTTGCATTAAAAGGAATCTTGTCTAATTTTAAATTATTTTCCTGTTTTAAGTAGCATAGCTGTTTAATCAGAGCATCGTATCCCAATTCTTTTTAAATTGAAATAAAATTAATTTTTTCACTTCAGCTTCCTGTACTTGCTAGGAGAAACATCTATTAACAGCCTAATGAAAATTAGAGCAATATAGGTACTTTCACACAGTGTAAGATAAGCATATGCTGTTTTTCTGTACCACTGAATGTCTGATTTTTACCGTGGGTCACCATTCTGAATTTGTAGGAAGTCTTGATGAAATTTGCGGATTTAGATCAAAATAATTTATGAGGCAAAACAAAACAAAAAAATCTTACTTTTTGTGACACTAACAGAGAACCTTAAATCTGAAATTGGAGAAGGATCACCATGTACTGTGGTAAGTTGGTATATCAGGATGTATGGAATAGAATTTCCTTGTTCTCAGTCTAATCAAGCCATTTATAGTGTCCTTGTACAGAATTGTGCACATTTATTTATATGATAACCTACTGAAATATAATTAGCTACCCCTATGCACGTGAGAATAGTCCAAATATATCCTTTTATCATCAACTGAAAATTATATTCCCTTTCCCTGAGTAAAACTCTTTGCAGCTTTGAGCTGCTGTCTTTATATGGGAGGGCGTAAGATTCTCTTCAAGAGTTTTGTTCTAAAACCAAACTTTAAGATAAAGTGATTTGAGGTTTTTGAGGTTGTAGCTTAGCATGGATGTCTCTTCCTCCTCTGTGTCTTTTCATGTTGCTGTAAGTGGAAAAAAACCCTGCATGTCTCCTTTTCATCATTTGGATTGGAACTACATACCCTAGGTAATGTGTTTTGGCATCACTTAGCTAGCCAAAGAAAACAAATCAATATTAGCCCTGCTGAGGAGTGTCAGAAGTATCCCAGATGTGTCCATTTAACTTTGCTCTGTCACACACTCTTTCCTTAAACAACTGGTCAACCTCTCACAAAATGTTGTGTTGGCTCCAGTGAGATTCTAATGGGTGTGATCAGAGATTGATGGCTTTGGCAAGTTAGAATGAGAAGGTGATGTGTATTCGCTGTCTCTTGTTTGGAATGTCCTCAGAAATAAAACCCCAAACAAACAAACAAAGTGGAAATTAAAATTTAAAAAAGGAAAAATAATTAAAAAATTTAAAGCCAGTTGTGTTTCTAGAGTTGTTTTTGAAAGAAACACTTTTTTCAATCTCACACATGAATATTTTTGAAGAAATACAAGACACAAAAATCTAGTAAAAACAATATTTAACAAAATGGTGAAATCACACTCCTTGACAGAATTACAGGTGAATGTGTTCAGAGAGGAGTCCTCAGCAACAATAATAGCTCTTTGGATAAGTGGCCACATCTATTCATGCTTTTTTTGGTAGAGATGGGTGTCCCTCCATTGTGACACGTGGGGCCTCATGCAACCAAAGGAACCCTGAGAATTTTTGTGGGAAAAAGTTGTTATGACCCACCTCTATTAGGGAGGGTCTGAGATATACAGACACGTGAAAAACCAGACACCGTAAGAACTCAATAAAGCAAATATTTATTACCAAGAGGTGGCCAACAAAATGAACAAACCCAAAAGGGAGGAAGGAGGAGAGAAATAAGCCCCCAGCACGACTTTCTCAGTTACCCAGCTGTTGCCTATAAAGTTGTCTTACTGACCTAGCATGCCTATAATTACCCATAGCAGAAGCTGCATCCTTGGAGAGTCAGTAAGTTCACAAAACTGGCAGGTGTCCCCGTCAAAGGCAACGTTGTCCTTGGTGTGAAGTTAACTCCCCAAGAAAGCGCTATCTGCTTTTTTATACAGTTAATTGAGTGGCCACAACCTCCCAGGTGTGACCAGCACTGCCCAGCCCAAGGCCCTCAGTCCCACCTCCCGGTTATGTCAGTGCATCTCTTCTGCGCATGCGTGAGAACTTGGGAAATCCCCGCACGCACGCGCAGTACGTTTTGGGGGTCTTTCTTAATTGAGTCTGGGGGTGTCCTTCCTCATCTTCCCCCTCACTTTCTCCTCCAAATGCCCTTGGAGGAGAACTAGCCAATCACAGAGTACCAATTAAAACAGTTTATACAAGTGTTATGGGTTATAAATCTGAGAGAAGAATTTTCCCTTCCCCTGCTTTCCCTGTAAGAGAAACAGAGTTCGAAGGGGGGAAGGGAGTCGATTAGCCTTTCAAAGGAACTGGCCGATCTGCTTGATGGGCCTTTAACTACTGGGGTGATGGGGGAAGGTTTGAGACAGAGACGGGGAGGACAGGAGAGACGGCAGGGTGTTCGGACCAGGACAGGGACGGGGACTGTTTTCAGGCATCTCTAGAGAAAAGTCTGGGAGCCAGGTCTCTTCCCTGGTTTTTCCGTCCTGGGGAGGCCTGCCTACCGATCCTGCACTGCCAGTGTCGTGTGATTCCCACCGGGGCCGACGAGTCTTTGCTGCTTCTTTTCATCGGAGAGGTCTGTGCTTGCTGGAGAAAAACGGAGAACCTTGGAAACTCTATCATCTGGGAACAGTGAGTCCTCTTGAGGGGTGAACTTTTTTTTTTTCTCCTCTCACCCCTTCCCTCCATTGAGGAGAAGGGGTCCCCACCCGTTTCCCTCTCAGTTTCTCCTGCGGGCCGGGACTGCTCCCTCCAGACCCCTCTGCCCACGTGGTGGCTGCTGGAGCCCACAGCGCCCCCTGCCGACCACGACCAGGTACTGCAGGTCCTGCACCTTCCAGCGATCCCACAGCGCTCCCTGCAGGCCACAACAGGGCGTTGCAGACCCTGCATCTTCAGTGATCCAACAACATCCCCGGCAGGCCACAATTAGGACTGTGCTAACGGACAGAGGAGTATCCATTTAGACTTGTTGTTGTTATTGTTGTTTCTTGTTACTGTTTTTGCTAACATACATATATCTTTTAATAAAGGGTTGTTATTTCTTGTGTTTTCCCACATTTTCCTCGAGTAAAGCCCCTTAATTTGACATTACAATTGCAAAGAGAAAGGAGTTTAGTCTACCTCATAACTCATCCTCTTTAGCAAACAGTCCAGTCTCACTACGACTGCGACAACAAGAAACTCTCTTCAAGGACAACTTTCCCATTTATCAGTGCTTGTTTTCCCATAACTTTGCAGGGAAAGAGCAAAGCTTTCACAGGTGGCAGGGCCAAAAACAGACCAAAAGTATCAGCATAAATTCACCTTGGTACATTCCACCACGTGGTCTGTGGTTGGACCATGACACAGGTGAGTGACATCTCCAAAAATGTATAACAGAGAAAGTACAGACAATACTATATTGACAATCATCTCCATTCCCAGGAGGGAGATCCAGGTGGGTTCCAGAGATAAGCTACTGGGAGTCAACAGTTCTTAGGATAACCGTTCCCCAGTTGGCAGACCTAGTTTCTCAAGTTGAGACAGACGAACTGGTGTGTTCACTTGTATGGGCCCAGACAATGCGATGAAACTCAGGGTTTCCTGCAAAATGTAGCTTTAGACTATTAGACAACTTTATACTACCGATTCATCTTTTATAGTATGAAG
This sequence comes from Chiroxiphia lanceolata, assembly GCF_009829145.1. Classification (NCBI taxonomy): domain Eukaryota; kingdom Metazoa; phylum Chordata; class Aves; order Passeriformes; family Pipridae; genus Chiroxiphia; species Chiroxiphia lanceolata. Next base: position 19,601 of record NC_045656.1, on the reverse strand, counting down.
TGGTTGACTGCAAGCCATAATTTCTTATGGGCCCATTAGGAACCATCACAGGCAATGTATGTCTGGAGTTTGATGCAACACCAGACAACATCCTGCTCTCACGAACTGCTCCCACAGAAAGTTTACACTCTGTAAAGATTCCAGGCCTCATCGGAGCAAACCGTCCTGCCACAGTTTGCCCCTGACTGCAGTCAATCCCCTCCACCTCATGGAGTGATAGTGCAGGTATCCCTTGCCTCCATGCTATAAAAGAAACCATTTCTGCACCTAACTAGAATATTACTAGTTCATCACAAGCAAATTGCAGGCATGATGCGAACCAGGGTCCATAGGGAGGTCCACAAACATCAGTCCTTCATTTGCAGTCTTGCCAACCAGCCTTTCAACGTAAGTCTTTTCTTCTGTGAGGCCCAGCACCTCACCCATGGTTATTTCACGATCACATGTGTTCTCGTGTAGACTCATAAACCAACAGGTTTCTGTCATTTGTTGATTCCAAATAATTCTTGCCACCTGCTGTAACACTACCGGGACAAAACATGTACAAATATGAGCACTGCAAAACAATCAATGTCTGATTTAGAATTCCTGAACCATACCTGATCTTCACAAACATCACCGGTGTGACATTAACAGCACAAAACCGGATGGTACTATACAGTGATGACCGTTAGGCTTCAGGATGTTACAAGTTCTACAGTTTTCCATTGTCTTCTCTCCCCCCTTAGGGACACGTCTGCCTCATCTCAAGAGGCAAAACCAAGCACAATTGCAGTCCCTCTGCACACAGCATCACATATGTCCTTCACTTCTTGAAACCAGGGCTTAGCTCTAGCCTTTACCTTTAACCCTGCTGCAAGAACAACTTGGCAGCACACAGTTCAGGAATAATATTCCATTTCTGATTGTTGCTTACCAGTAATACAAAACAAAGCATACAGATTGTTGGTGCAACTCATCTAAGAAATATAGACCTTCTTATCTCTGGAATAGTAGATCCAGGGATCCGTTGGGACACGAGACTAGCTATGCAGAAGAGAATAACCAATCCATCTTGTTATTCAAGATACATGACCTGCACTGAATAGGCTAATGCAGGAGTAGTCATGGCTGTGGTAGCTATATCCTCCCAGTCCCTGACCAGGACATTGTTCATTACACGAATCACAACATCAGGTGTGGACAAGACACACAAGAGACACACAAGAGACAGATAACACAAGACACAATAACTGAGTCGTTACACCAGTTAGTAAAAGTTAGTAGATACAATGAATTATATTTAGGATATGTTTTTCTTCCGTGTGATATTCGGGCTGGTCTTGTGCTGCTCAGCATTCACTGATCTCTGTCCAGAATTCTTGCCGCTCATGATAAGGTTTCATCAAACATGCTGGAAGCCAGCAGGGTCCTGTGGGAGACAAAACACAAACAAACCCCCCTTCCCAATACTAAGAACTTAATATCTACTTGAGGTGTCATATTGCCCCTCCTCGTTACAAAAGTATAATTTTATTAAGTTAAGGTTTTGTTCTGTGGGTGGGAAGCCTGGAAGGTCACCAAGTTGCTGCAACCTCTCTATGATCTCTTCTATGGGTGCCCCCGCATTATTCCCCTAGCAGTGGAATAATGTATGGTTTCCAGGGTACAGGACAGCTTTCTAACAGTTTGTTTCACATTACTGGAATTAAAGGCATATAAAGCATATAAAGTTCAGGGCTCTGTAAGTCAATAGCTACTTTCATCCCTTCCCCCTTTAATATTGGAATTACTTGATGAAGAGTTACCCAGGATGAACTTCCATCCTGCCATGATCCATCATTAGTAAAATGGTCACTAAGACCTTTAGCAATAACTGAAACCAAAGTTCTATCAACTCCCGGTGTTTATCTTAAACGCCAAAGGGCATTTTGCACATATACATCATCAGTTAACCCTAAAAACTTCATGGCATCGACATCGCCTACTATCACAGAGTCAGCCCCTTGCTCCATTAGCCTAACCATCCACACTTGTGCTCGTTCCCCAGGTTGCTGAGAATATTTGGATAAAAGATTTGAGAAATCAGCAACTTCATCCTGCCTCACTCGGTTACCCTGGTTATCTACCATAGCCTTCTGCCATACAAAAGGGGCTACCCTTACTCTATGTGCCATCTGCTGTTGATGTCTTCTCTGAATTTTCTATAAAATTGTCCTCATCAGAATCATCACTACTACTCCATATGTTACCATCCCACTTCTGTGGGTCCCAATCAGGGGAAGTGACTATAGCTCGCACCTGTGACCCCCAGTCACTTCGGTCTATTTTCCTTTGTCTGCGTCGAACAGTTCTCACAGCATATTTCTCAGCTAAAGTAACCCATTTTTCTTCTACCCTGTTCTTTTCAGCCTGAAGGTCAAGTAAAGTCTGGTGTTGTACCGAGTGGTTCTTACAGCATTCAACTGCTCCTGCAGTTTTGTGCATTTTTCCACAGTTAACTTGTATGCAGTGAGCAGTGCACCCCCCATTCGTCCAGCCTGTTCCAGACGACTGCTTGATTTAGCAGTAGGGGTAAACTGTTCCCAGTATTGCAATACCTCCATCGGGGTCTGCTGCCCCCAGTACTCAAGAGGAATCTTTGTACATGTTTCCCACTTATTCCACAAGTAATTCATGGTTCCTGCCCCAATTCTATTAATTCACAGGGAAGAGCTTTCTTGGGTTCATTGCATCTGCGGCCAACCCTCCTAACCACTTCTTCATTTTAATCTACTAAATGTTCTCACTAACAAAACAACAAAAAAGTCTCAATTTTAAAGCTAAACACAATGAGACATACCAATCCACAAACTATGGCTCTTACATCACTAACAAGCCTAACTATACATACACATCTAATCTAAAATCTGTATATACCAACTACAAAATACACACTCTACAGTAACTCTGAATGAATCCTCAGAAAGACATATCTATGAGTGAAACAACAATAAAACATAATCCACTGGGTATCTTCTAAGCTTTGATTCGCTCCACACCAAATACAATAAAAATTTAAAGCCCGATCTAGCCTTATCTCCTGGATGCCTCTAGGTCTCAAGATATATTTATTACAATTAGTACAACAAAGTCGTACATATAAACAACAGTTGCAAAAAGGGTAAATCTTAATTCTAGGTCCCAAGAAGTGTGGTATACTCACAATTAATTGCTCAGAACTACCTCCCATATGCAAAAAACAAACAAAGCATATAAAACACAAGCACTGTCACCCATATAGTAATTTAATCAACAAGAACAACAAAAACCAGTTCAAAACAAACTAAAACAAGCAGAAGACATGAAACACAGACACCTGCACCCCCCCGACGCCCACACAGAGTTCACCACCCACACAGGGACGCGGTTTCACAGGCTATGCTCTCCACCTGAGAATCTCCCTTCTCACACAACTCACACGGGGATGCAGCTCTACAGGCTGTGCACTCCACCTGAAGATCTCGCCACCACACATGCAGGGACACAGCTTCGTTGGCAGAGCACTCCACCAACGAATTTCCCTGGACAACACTGCTTATTCCGCCATGTATCCTGCCGACTACGCCAATTTATGTAACAGTTCGTTTGGATACATGTCCGGAATAAAGACAAGTGTCAGAAATATTCAAACACACAAAATATCTTTTATTACAGTGCGAATAATAATAATAATAAACTTAGCAAAGAGAATAAAAAACTAAAAAAGGATACAAAAAAACTAACTTATTGTGTGGCCCTAAAAACAAATACTAGGAACAGCATTTAATACAATATTAACTAGTGAAAAGGCGGTTAAAGGGATACCAAAGAAGGGATCTTAACACAATATTATGCATAACTATTAACATGATATTGGTTAGTAAAAAGGGAAATTAAAGGGAAATACTATGAACAACCTATTTATGTAACAATATTCAAGAATAAAACGGGTAATTAAAGGAACACTAAAAGAATAATAAAAAGTTTGTTCTCTCGGTTGCTTCCTATCAATAAACTGTGCTTACCCACACAGACAGGTCAGGGCTATCAGGATCTGCAACAGCTGGTCGTTGCCCATGCTTAGTGGGCATCCCTGCTGAGCAACACAGTCTCAGTGGTAGGAGAGACCACCTCAGCAGCCCTGACACCCCATTTTTATCAGTTCCACATTACAGCATATAGGACCAGTATAAGGTGATGCCTGAGTGGCAGCCAAACACCACCTGTTCATCACCTGATAGCAACGATCTGTGCATGCCCTGCTGGAGGGCAAGGGTCGAGCCACCCTTGCCCACATGATCTTTCTCCCATCATCATCTTTCTCAACCCTATGTATGACCTCTACCATTGTGTTTCAAGGGTAGATGTATCTATCTTACGAAGGATACAAAACCAAGGAAGAACTCAGCTCTGGTAATAGGGGATATCAAGTTGACTTGCCAAAAAGCAAAATGGACCTGACAATTAGCTTGTGCCATGAAGTTACATTGTACCATACTCTAGCTGGTTTCACATCCTAATATGATTTCTTTCTTATAGTCTGGTTTACGTAAAAATCGTAGAGAATACTGGGTAAATCTGGGCCCTTCCTTGGCTACAAACTGGTCACCAAGGAAGGCCTAGACCAAACTACCACACCAGGACTGGGGAGAATTGGGAAGCTTTACTGGGATCACTGGGAGTAGCCAGGTTGAGGCAGAGTGACAGCAGGGGAGGGGGGAAACACAACCCCCCCCAAAATCCTCACGGGGACGGGGTGGTCCAGGCTGGGCCCGAGGCCCTGGGGAGGGGCTGCGGCCACCGGAGGCTCAGGAGCTCTATGGGGAGATAAAAGTGGGTGACACCGGGGTGTGGGGTCCCCGGGGGGGCACAGACACTCTGAGGGGACACACGGCCCCTGGGGACCCCCCTCACCTTCTGGCACAGGTAGAAGACCAACCCCAGCGCCATGGAGACAAAGCCCAAGAGGAAGCCCCCGACCCCTCCTTAGGAGCAATTCCTCAGGCTGATGAAGCCCAGAAGGACTTCATCAGCGGTGTCCGATCCCAACAGGAAGCAGGGAGGACCCCGAGGAGTGGCAGCTGCGGGCGGGGCCCTGGGGGAGACGCCCTGAGGGGTCCCCGCTGCCCGTTTCACTGAAGGAGCCGCCCCAGGACGGACCCTGGCGGGGGTTACCAGAGAGGGGGGGTGAGCTCTGAACAGAATCAAACCAAGGAAAACCAAAGAGCCGCGCCGGGGGAGTCTCCGCCGCCCCGGAGCTAAAAGAACTGCCCTGCGGGACGAGCGAGGAGTGGCGGCGGTGAAACAGTTGCCCGGGGTGTGGTGAAGGAGGCAGGAATGGGATAAAAGAGAGCATAGAGAAAGAAATAACTTTGTTCCACCTCTTGCCCCCCCCCGACCCCATTCCAACTCCCTTTTGTATACAGATAAAAACAGGAATCCCCTCAGGGGACCAAAAAACAAAAAAGAAAACCTCGGGAAAGAGGGGGAAAAGCCAACTCTAGAAAACTATCTCGTCTGTGATAAGTTGTGCTGCCAAAGGAAACGCTGACTCCAGAGGTGCTCAAGCGGCAGCAGAGCCCCCACCCTGCACACTCACACACTTCAGCTCAACATTGGGGTTTTCCCTTCCCTGGAGCTGCCCAGTCCAGCCCTTCCCTGGTCCCTGTGTAATAAGTGAGTAATGATAAAATAAACAATTTGCTCATCAAATTATATCTTAAAATAATATACTTTATACCAATATAGTTAAAGCTTCGCTTAGGCTGAAAAATCATAATTTGCAGAATAGTTAACCATAATGCTGACACGACAAATTGTTATGTTTTGCTGAATGGGTATACTATACCATGTAATTCTAAAAGTATATTGTTCAAGTGTACTTATAAGGCAAGGGGGAGATGGATAAGGGGCAGAGGGTCAAGCACAAGACGATAAAGAAGAACCAGGACTGCCATATGAAAAGTCCCACGTACCGGGCCTCAAGGACAGCGGACTAATAAAAACTATTGGTGGGAAGTCCCTAGCAACTAAACTGAGCCTGAGAAAGAAGGACCACATAGAATGAAGCCCGTGAACCTGAGTCCAATGAAGAGATGACAAGTGACTGTGGGAGGGGAAATTAATAAGGGTATAAATGTTGCTGTTTGCTTGTTGCGTTTGCTGGCCATGAGCAGAGCAAAGGTCTCCCCCGTTACCCAGTGCACTGTTTTGCTTATTTGCACTTTCAATAAATCTTATAATAAATTTTTACTACTATTCAAATTTAAGCTTGATTTAACTATCACAGTGCCATTGCCTGCGGGGGAGGGGGAGCGGGAGTGGGGTTCAGGGGCCTTCGGTAGCACAGAACAACCACAAGTTTACTGGGCAGAAGCCATCACAGCCACACAACCACTCATGACGTGCCAAGTTAATGGGCACAGATTTACAGGCCTAGTGTACTCAGGAGCCGATGTTTCCATCATAAAGGACTCCAACTGGCCATTTAACTGGACCACTGTTCACCCAGATGCAACCATTCAGGGGGTGGGAGGCACACAAAGACCCAGACAGAGTGCCCTGGTACTCACTCTCTTGGGACCAGAGGGAAAAATAGCCAAGGTAGCTCCTTTTGTTGCTCCCATTCCATGTACACTGTGGAGGAGGGATGTTCTCGGGCAGTTTGTCACAGCCATGCAAATTCCTCCTGCAAGCAGCCAGGTTTTTCAATAGGGGCCATTGGTCAACCGGCCCAAGCACCGATTAAGCTAGTCTGGAAAAGTGACCAGCTGGTCTGGGTAGACCAATGGCCTATGAAAAGGGAACGGCTTGAACATTTAAGAGAGTTTGCAAGGGAACAGTTAGAAGCAGGACATATTGTGCCAACAAACCGTCTCTGGAATACTCCCGTGTTTTGCATTCCCAAGAAAAGTGGGAAATGGAGGATGCTGCAGGACTTAAGGGCAGTAAATGCAGTCGTAGGACCAATGGGAGCATTGCAACTAGGACTGCCTTCACCCGCTATGCTCCCAGCAAATTGGCCACTAGTGGTAATTGATTTAAAGGACTGTTTCTTTACCATCTTCCTACACCCTGAGGATGCACCAAGGTTTGCCTTTTCCATCCCGGCCTTGAACAATGCACAGTCCATGCAAAGATATCACTGGATTGTCCTTCCTCAGGGGATGAGAAATAGTACTACAATATGTCAAACAGTAGTGGCAAATGCTATTCATCCTATCAGAAGGCATTTTCCCTGTGCTATCATCTATCATTACGTGGATGATATTTTAATTACAATGGCCACAGAACATGAACTGCAAATTTTTCTTGCTGCTCTAACTGATGCTGTCCAAGATGCAGGTTTCTCCAGAGAAAATCCAGCAATCACAACCCTGGACTTACCTTGGATGGAAGATCACGCAGCAGGAAATTTCCCCACAGCCACCGCATCTTGAGGTAAAAAACATTTTAACTTTACACGAGTTGCAAAAACTTCTGGGAGCCATCAACTGGTTAAGACCTATTTTAGGCATAACCACAGAGGAGCTACACCCTTTATTTGAGCTGCTAAAGGGGGACTCCAGCCTAACGTCTAACAGGTCTCTGACAACAGAGGCAAAGTAGGTATTAGACATTTTTACCAAGGCAATAGAAAGCAGACAAGGTAGAAGGAGAAATCCTGAACTGCAAATCTGCCTGGTCTTTGTGTTTGGTGGTAAAACCAAAGGTGTAGATCTTTGAACATGAATGACTTTTGATTGATTGGAGTGCACTGGGGTTGTTCAGTGAAGGAAGTGGGGATGAATCGTCCTCAGGGGCTTTTTGGAGTAATCCAACATGGGCTGCTCAGGGAACTTGCTGATAATGGGGACTCATTTCTCAGTACTACTCTCTCTTAAATACCATACTCGGTTTTAAGGATGCCAGTGGTCTGATCTGGGGTTAGATGTTTTTGCTTCCAGATTTGCAGCAGATTTCTACATCCTCACTCCTGGGCAGTTGCAGTGCTGAAGTCCTCAGCAAATGTGACTCATAGAATCAAACTTCTATGCATATGTATAGGGAAGATCTAACATGAGTGATTTGAAATAGATCCAACCCATGCAGTGATCAAAAATCCAATTTTTCTCCCGCACTACTCACTCACTCAGACCTTTGTTGGCTTATGCAGAGTAATTAGAACACCGTGATACCAGTTTCTGACAGCTGTGTTGGCATGGCTGGCAGGGGTGTGGATATGCTTCAGTGTGAAAATCTTATAAAAAACTACCTTTCCACGTAGTTTGGAATTTGAAAAGTAATTCTCCACAGAATGATGCTATTTCGTGTTTTCCTTCCAATTTTGGATGAAAACATTGTCAAAATATTAGAATTGTGCTCAAAGTTAAAGAGGGACAAGGTCGTTCCACGCTTGCCTGTTTTTCATTTTTCCTCCAGCTCTACTTCTGAGACTCTCAACGTTACTCTGTAGGGACACCATCTGCCATTTTCCTTCTCGAAGATGGTCCAGGAGGAAGGTCCTGTAGAAGGTTCCCAACCAGCTTTCCTGATGGTATCAGCTGTGACTGTTCTGGGTAAAACCACACTTTTCTTGCTACTGCTCAGTTCAGCAGGGTCTCACCTGGCAACTGCACTGCTCACAGCCTGTGGTAACTGGCCTGCTCCTTTTGTCTTGACAAATCCCCTATAACCACACTTCTAGGAAGGGCTGGAATCACTCTTACTTTTTCTTAATGCTTACAAACTGACAGATTTCCAGAGACAGGGTCTTTACACAGCTGAGCGCTGTGTATTCAGAGAGTTGATTCTTCACTGGATGTGTGAAGAATTCTTTGGTGCAATAACTTTTTAAGCTAATAATTAAAAAAAAAGTCTCTAAAATATTTGTTTTCTTAAGCTTCAGTTGCAGTTTCTCTCCTTTGTATGTTTCAAAGGACATTAAACTAAAGTAGAACTTTGATTTTTAACTGCAGTTTTTCATAATGTATTTGTATTGAAAAGTGATATGAGACTTTTAATGAGCCGCACAATCCAAACAAGAGAGAGACCATCTGCAAGTTGGATCATTCCCTACGGGAGAACCTGTTTGCCTCCCCTCTTCTCATGAACGTTGTTTCTTGGAGCTGTTCTACAGTGTTCTGGATCTCAGGGGTGTTTTTGTGGGTGGTTTTTTTTGTTATGTTCTTTTTTTTGTTGTTGTTGTTGTTGTTTCGTTGTGTTTTGGCAGAAAGTCTTTAGAATGTGGGTTTCGTTTTTTCTTTTTTTAACCTTTTTCTAGAGGCATCTTTGGATTTTTTTTCTTCAGAAGCTCCTGGTATTTGATTAAGGAAGAGAGTATTTGATAAACTGGGCAGTGGCTTATTGGTAAAACCACCCTCTGAAGAAGTAGACAGGCAGTTCTTCATTAGCAACAAAGCTACAAACTGAGGTTATTTGACAAAATTGTGACTCCAGCTGCCAAGGTGTCTCCCAGATGTGGGCATGGGTTCCCAGCATGGTCCAGACTTTCAGACAAGGGTTGCCCAGTCAGGGCGGTTGCTATGTGGTCAGTGTCACCCTGTGCCTCCTGCAAGGCATGGCAGGACCTGGGCAAGGACTTGCAGGAATTCCAGGTGGATTTGTTGAAATTCAGAAGCACCAAAAAGCACCTGTAAATCTCTCACATGTACAGAGAGAACAAAAAGTAGGAATTTTATTCGTTTCAGTTTTTATAAGACAGGCTTCATCTTTTTTTTAAATGGGAACCCAAATTCTGTCAGGATTAAAACTTACTTTGTAGTAAAAATTATCAAAACTTTTTCGTCAGCCTCAAACCACTGAGCATTGAAATATTAAGCAATTTGAAAACTTGTGAGGAGTACTGCCTATTTTCTGGTTTTTGCTTCCTCTCCTACCCTTGTGCTCAAGTTCATGAGGGTGGGTAAGGCTGTTCCAGCCACCTTTTTATAGTTGCTTAATCCCCAGAAAATTTCTGTTACAACTTGAGAGTCTCTTTAGTCTGTTTAACCTTCACCTAGTCCTTGCCTGGAGGCATTTGTTCCATGTGAATGTTATTTTATCTGGTCTGTTCTTGGATTTAATCCATCCTGATTAGACATTTCTGAACATTTACCAAAGTGGGGCGGGTGGGGGGAGCTTGGACACAGAACTGTTTTAGAAATACCACAGAATGAGAAGGAAATTACAGATGTGTGAGTTATCAAGGTATCTCCTAAATATATTTCCATAGCATCAGGAATACTGTCAGTGTTGAATGTGGTTATCTGGATGAACAGCATCTGATGCTTGCACCCAAGGTCTACCTGACACTTCCGGGTGGCTGTAGAAATGGTAGAGTGGGTAAAATGTCTCCTACTTTTAGGTACTTCTGCTGTTTTCTCTCGAGTGCAGTGAAACCCAGAGTATTGACTTCTTCTTCTCTACCGAATATAGGAATCTGAGCACTGATTGCTGCTAAAACACTGAGCAGTGGAAACAAAGTGTAATTAAAAAAAAATCACAAAAAACCGAAAAGAAACTGAAGTGTTTATATAACACTAATAGTAGAAGTTTATGGTAAACTTAAGGAGTTTGATATGGATAAACTCAGTTTTCTTTGTGTCTCCCTGCTTCCCCTCAGCATATTTATTAAAAAGATTACTTAATAATTACCTGTAGAAAATTCCTCCATGTAGTCTGTGTTCTTTTGGAGTGACCTTTCTAGTTCATGCGCACATTAACATTAAACTGTAACTTTTAAACTGCCTCCCTTGATTTAACCAGGTTTCAACATATTTGAAGTCAGGCTGAGTTATCCTTTGTGTGTTGGTGTGTTTGGAGGCTTTTCCTCTGGTATAGGATGGCAGTAGCTCTTCAATGTTCCAGGCAGTTTCACAAGAGAATTTATTTCAAGGTTGAATAATAAAGGAGAAGGAAAAGAAGTACTCATATTGCAGGGAAGACGTGCGGGACCCTGAGCACGACCAGAGAAGGCAATGTACTGTGAGTGACAGTGAGTGGATCTGACGGATTGTGTGGAGTTGATTCATCGTGTCATGGATATTTTTACTCCCTGGGAATTTCCCATATCCCGGTAAAAACACACATAGTTACTGCCAGAATAAAATCAATCTTTACCATCATCAGTTATTCAAGAGGGAGTGAGAAATTTACTATCTGTTCTTCCTTACAGCTTCTGAAAATCATTTCAAGTGGACTCAGAGAAAAAAATTAGCTATCTGATAAAACAGCAACAATGCGAAGATCAATGAGAAATGCCTGAGCAAGTGGGCTGAGGGAATGGGTGACTGAGGGACAGAACTTTGGTGTTCTGAGGCTCTGATATTCTCTGATTGTGTTCTGTAGATTAATCTTCATCCTCAATTTTATTCTCTGTCGTTGTGTAAAGGGCTAACAGCTCCTGTCTGTTGTGTGCTGTCCCCTGCTCTAGGGTCAGCTCCTTTGACAGCGCTTTCAGAGAGATCCTTGGTGATTGTGGCTCCCACCATGTCTTAGGAGGGGCAGAGCAGGCCAGAAGAGTGACTGAAGGATTTGAGTGGAGTTAAAAGAGTAAATCAGGGAAGAGAAAGCTACTGTAAAGGAGTTACTATGGGCAATGGGGTTGTAGTGGGGCACAGCTTAGGGCAGCAAGGACTCACGTCCTTAGAAGACTTCACATAGATAACTTCAGACAGTTTCTGGTGCCTTCACTGTTTCTGGTAGCAGAACACAGATTTCTTGTCCTCCACATTGACTTGCTGTTTGTCAAATTAAGAAATTTAAAGGGCAGACCTATCACTTTCTATTTGGACATGTGGATAGTTTTTCATTCAACTTCCAAAAGGGCAGACTTGTTGGAACCCTTTATCAGTGCTTCCCTCTCATGGATTTCACCTATGTCACAGATACACTCGTTATTTCCCCTCGTTGTTTCTTTACTCCTCGCCCACACTGAATCTGAGTAAACAGAAGGGTAACATTTTACTCACGTGTTTGTTCAGAGATATGTAGATTATAGATGGCGCTGTAGACTGTGGTGCTCTTGGTCAGGATGGATGGGATGATGCTAGCTGCAGGAGTGATGAGCCCAGGTTTCCCAGACATAGCTGTAAGTGCCACAGCTGCATAGAGCAGCCAGCAGAAGAGAAAGTAAACCAGCATCACCACCTTTGTTGGTACCACTCACCTGGGTGAGAGAGAGGCACCGTTATGCCATTAGCATAGCTTCTACTAGGAGGATGGAGGTGTACTGGCGGAACATAGGGGCTCCTGGAGTGGTCACACTAAGGACAGGGTTGAGAGTGTCATCTGAAATGTTCTGGCTGCAGAGAAGCCACCAAGCACGGTACGTGATATAACCAGAGTGTGTATCTAACAGTTGGAATAGGATTAGGAATAGTGGTCTTCATCTAGAGTAGACTACTCCAGTTTTTCTAAATCACAGCATTTAATGGGAGTATCTTTGGAAGGAGGGAAGTAGAAGGAGCCTGCCCTGGTTTAACTGGCCCTGGGGGACAGGTGATCCCAGTGTTCCCAAAAGGACTGCTGGTCTGAGTCCTGCCAGGACTGATGCCCCTAGCCACGAATAAAATGCCCTGTACCCAGAGGGCACTGGGGCAGAGCAGGAGACAGGTGAGAACATGAAACAGAAGGCTTTGAGAGAACTTTTTCCTCTGAATTCACTAGTCAAGAGAGCAGGTGAGTTAAGCTGATCTACAACAGGCTCCTTCCCTGGACCTGGGGAATCACACGTGCTTGTTAGTAAATCATACTCTATATAAATGCTGCTGACCTATGCCTCATCCTTTTTTTCTAGTTTTAAATGTGTTTTGAAAATCAGACCTTTCAGTGACTGCTGTGTAATGCCTGCACGGCAAAGTGCTGCAGTAACTGTGAGGAACTAATTATTAGAAGCAGTTTCAAGGGAAATCCGTCGGAATGCATTGGAAGTCACCTTGAGACTAATTAAAAAACCTAACAAAAACTGTTCAAAAAATAGAATATAAGCAGTAATTACCTGCTGAAGGAACTCAAACACCAAGTACTTTATAAATAGCCTGTCAATGTGCAAGTGAAATCTTTTAAGATACTTTTCTGTGATTTAAAAAAAAAAGTGATATTTACCACTAGGAAAATAATCAAAATATTTCCATTAGGGAGAAGTGAGTATTTCCCTCCGAGCCAGCATTGGTATCAGTAGCTCAGATTTATTCACAGACATCTTGGACAGATAGCTCAAATTCTTCCGGTTATATTGTATTTCATGGAGTCGATAAGTGTTCTGTATGGCACCTCCCCCGTGTGTGGATTCTTTGAAAGTCTGCCACATCTTAGTATAAAACTTTACCAGATGCTCAGGATGTGTGATGAAACTGAAGAAGCTGGATGGGGGCTGATGTGTACAGTAATGGAGATGAAATACGGACTGCATTTTGCATCACATGCACTTAGTTTTTAAGCTCCCAAGAAGTGGCACTGAAAGGCATCATCAACTGGCTGCCAGAGTCCTTTATCTCCACACAAATCCCAGTTTCTTTGTGCCCTTCTGAGACTCTCTTGTCTGCCTCACCACGTCAGGAGGCACCTAGGTTAGGGGGTGGGTGATGACTTGCACGTTCCTCAAGACTTTGTGGGAAAAAAACCCGCTCCTTTTTTTTTCCTGCGGATTTTTATCAATTTTAGATGAGTCAAAACAACAACCTCTTACTTCAGAAAATGTCAGAAAAGACCAATGTTTACCAAATGCTTCCCAGATCCAAATCAGTCTGATCTGAGGCTGGGCATGGGAGGATGATTGCCGAGGGCTTTCTATTTAACAGCCTTGAGATGGGCACAGGTCACAGGGAGCTGGTGCAGTCTGCACAGGTCTTTCTTTATATCCTGATGCAACCTGGTACAGAGCTTTAATGGGGAGAAATATCTGTTTTTGGTCAGTGGGTTGAACACTTACATAAAGTCATTGGGTACTTCTGATGGTGTGTGTTCTACCTGTGCAGTGCTCCTTCCTCAGGAAAACCCGTACCAGGTCTCCATACTTTTGAATTATTTTTTCCTTTTCTTAAAAAAAGAGAAAAGCTTACAGTTTTCAGACTACTGCTGCTAGGGAATGACTTCATGGGTAAGCAAGGAAAGGTTTGAACAATTGTGGCACCCACAGATCGCCTTCCCTGCAAGATTTCTCTGGACTAAACAAACACAGCTAACGGCCTCACAAGAAGCAGGTAACGGCTTTGAATTCTCCCCACACCAGTGTGGCAGTGTGCTCTGATCAGTGTTTTCTCACCTCTAGCCACGGCTCCAGCTTCCGAGAACAAGGGTCAGTCCTCAGCTGACTGCAGGACGCCTCACTTCCTCCTGCTTTAACAGGAGGCTGTTAGGCGTCACACTGCAGCTACATGTTCCATTCAGGGGGTTCTTCATCCCTTGATGCAGTTTCACATCAGTGCCTCTTACAATGCCTCTTCCATTAGTGTGGGGACCCCTGGTACACCACCATGGAAAATACCATGGGCTCTGTGCTTATATGGGGGAGAGGATGTAGCTGGTATGCGCAGCCCAGTGGGCTCAGCTGCTCCTGAGAGGACTGGTATGCATGCAGAGAGTGGTTTTTTCAATGCGAGGTGACAACAGGCTGACAGGGAACAGCTACAGGGCAGCCACGGTAACCACAGTGCAGCCAAGAACCTGTGTGACTGAAAACCAAAGAGTGCTAGGACAAGGGCTGTATGTTATTTGCTCCATAAATTCCATCTAAAAATGACTGTATCCCAGTGGTTCAGCAATGCCATGTCAGTTCTGCCACTAGGGCAAGTGTTATGCTTTCCTCTGTGGTTGACACGTCTGTCTCCCAGACTTGGACACCAAAAATGGTTCGCTTACTTCATGCAATTTCACTTCAGTTTTCGTGTTAATGTTTAGAAGCTGCTGACTTATCAGGTAATGTACATGTAAGAGATTGTAGGAAACTGAGTGTTTTTTATGCCAGCCTCTTTGTAAACACTGCCTTTATGAGCTGCAGACAAAATCTGATTTATCCCTCAAAGGGACCAGCTGAGAAAGATCTTGCTGTGCACGTAGTGAGGACAGTGCTGCACCAAGGGCAGGGGAGAGATGGAGGGTCAGGCCTTTTTTCCTGTCTGGAAGGGCAATTGTTCATGGGCAGGAGTCCCGTTCCTAAATCGACCGTCCGAGGCCCAAAAGTGAATACGGACCAAGATTCCTCCCAGACCAAAGGGGCCCACCTAGAAAGCTCTTCCTGTATATGTAGTGCCCGGAGTATTGCAACAACGCTAGGGGAGAGACGGCAGGCCAGGACTAGTTTCATGACTGGAAGAGCAGTCGTTTTTTGGCAGGAACCGCGTTCCCAAATAGGCCATCCGACAATCAAAAGTGAATAAGGAAGCAGATTCCTCCCAGACCAAAGGTGCCCGCCAAGAAAGCTCTGCTCTGCACGTAGTGCTGAGGCTGTTGCACCAACGGCAAGTAAGAGACGGAGGGTCAGGGCTATTTTCCTGGCTGGAAGGGCAGTCGTTCGTGGGCAGGAGCCCCATTCCTAAATCGGCCGTCCTAGGGTCAGAAATGAATACGGACGAAGATTCCTCCCTGACCTAAGGTAAGCGGAGAGGAAGTTCTTGCTGCCCATGGAGTTCCCAGGCTGAGTAAACAACTCCACCAAAAAACCAAAGCTTCCAGGATTTCTTTCCTGAGGATAAACCCTCTTTTTCCTGTTTTCAACCCTACCTCCCAGCTGACAGACCGACTCCCAAAATTGCATATGAACGAAGATTCCTCCCACACCAAAGGTGCCAGTACAGAAAGTTCTTGCTGCTATTGGAGTGCCCAGGTTGACACCCTAACTGCAACACAAAACCAAAGCTTGCAGGCTTTTTTCCAGGGGAAAAGTGCTGTTGACTCATGTTTTAAAACACACAGAGTAACTACCAAACTTACTCCCAAAAGTGCACACAAACAAAGATTTCTCAGAGAAAAAAGGTACCACTACGGAAAGGTCTTGCAGCCCATGTAGTCTCCATGCTGACAAACCAACTGAACCACTAAACCAAAGCTTCCAGTCTTTCTTTCCTGTGCATGAGGACTGATATTTCCTTTTTTCAGCCCTATCTCGCAACTGACAGCCCGACTCCCAGAATTGCATACAAAGAAGATTCCTCCCACACCAAAGGTGCCAACACAGAAAGCTCTTGCTACCCAGAGTGACACACCAACTGCACCACAAAGTCAAAGCTTTCAGACTTTCTTGCCTGGAGATAAGGGCCGTTGTTTCCTGTTCTATATCATGCCTTCAAAATGGCAGCCCAACTCCCAGAATTGTATACAAAAAAAGATACCTCACAGAATAAAGTTTGCAATACAGAAAGCTCTTGCTTTTTATGGCGTGCCAATTTTGGACAAAAAACTACACCACAAAGCCAAATCTTCCATGTTTTTTTGCTTGGGGCAAGGGCTGTGTTTTGCGTTTTTCAACCCTTCACTTATTCTGCCTGCTTGAGTCCCAAAATCTCATAGGGAAAACATTCCTCTCAGATCAAAGATGCCAGCTAAGACACAGGGACATTGGGGACATCAATGAGGGCAAGGGTGCCACCCCGGGGAGGAAAGTGACATCAAAAAGGTATTGGTGATAACTTTTAGGACACGGGTGCCCCCCCGGGGACATCAGTGACATCACAGAGACACTGTTGTAATCACTGGGGACACCGACCGAGACAGAGTCATGCTGCAGTAAAAAAGGTGGAATTTTATTTTGAGGGAGAAGGAGGGAAATAGAGGACTGTTGGGTGCTGGAAGAGCAGTAGGGGAGTTTTGGGAGGTACCAGACTGGTGTGGGACTCGAAGTGATAGGCAAGTCTTCAGAAAAGCACTAGATCAAGCATCCGGATATTTTTGTCTTATTTGAGGTCTTCTTCCTACCTTTAACACACTGAGTGCTCCAGACACGCCTTTCTCTAACCTTCCCTTCCATGTGTCAAAAGCCTACCCTTTATCAATGGGCTTTTTGACAAAAGGGTTTCCCCACCGGTGTCCAGGAATATGTCCCCTGTTTCTCACCACTGGTCAACATACACTTGCAGTTCTCTGCCTGCATTTTGGATAATATCTGCTCAAGGTAGCATCAGCCTTTGTTTTTTCCAGAGCTGTCTGTGTAAGATCCGAGCGCTCTGGAAGTTTAAATCTAAGGACTGTAGTGTGTCAGTCCTCCGGCCTGCGGGCAGGGACAGGCAATTAGCACTTCTCTGGCACAACCGCCCTCCGCAACAGTATTTCCATCCTACCAAGGGACCTCCTCGGGGTAGTACCTGACGGTTTAGGTCTTGTAAGAAGTCCTCTCTGAAAAACATATTGAGGAGAAAAAACACCAGTGAACTTCTCAAGAGTGGCACTGTGTTAGGGGAAAGAACTCAGCAGTCTCTGTGTATCTCCGTGAAGTCCCAAGCAGGTGGGAGATGCCATGCCACGTCCGAGCTTTCTCTGGGGAAGGTGCTTCTCCCATGCACTGCCTCACCGTAGCACTGGTGGCACAGTCCCCGACAAAAACCAAAGTGGTCTTTGTCCGCAGCAGAAGCTATCCTGATTAAAGAAGGGGTGCTTCCGCGGACAGGTCAGGAGAGGCTGAGCCCGGGACGCTGAGCAGGGACGGATGATTTGCCTCTCGTGCCCCAGACCATTCTCACAAGCACGTGCCTTGGGAGAAAATTCAGGAGTCTCCACGTACCAGCATAAGAGGGATGTGAGGGAAGAGACGAAGTCTGTGACAAGAGCTCATGACCTGTCACTCTTTAGCTCCCCGATACCAACCCGCACCCCTGTCACGCAGCCTGTCAGCAACTACTGACAGGAGGGAGGGAGAGGAAGGCAGAGGAGGGACAGGAGGCGACCAACCCGGACCACAAAGCAGGGGCTGACGTGGGCAACGAGACGCCGTGCAGCGGATCGGCAGCTGCGATTCTGGTGCGGAGTCGGGCTGGCGGCACTGACCGTGGTTCTGCCGAGGACCGTGGGGGACTGGGGAGCTGCTGGGGCGGCCACACTGGGCCCTCGAATTTGCCGTCCTTCCTGGCACGTTCTTCACATAACCCTATCCTCGAACTATGATCCCGTCCATCCCTCCCTCTTCTCCATAAAGTATTCCCTGGTCTGTTGCCCAGCAGGGATCATCTCCGTTTCCTGGGAAGCTGGGAGAGAGGCATTCTTCCCAGGCGGATGAAGAAGCACAGGGGAGAAACCAGAGAGGCGGAGCGGACACGAGGAAGCTGCAAGCAACCCAGAGAGCTGACGACAGCATGGGAAGACTTGAAACGGCAGAAGGGAAGAAGACCGGCGCTCCAAAAGCCCAGCAGTGGGTGTGCATCAGAGCAGGCGATTGCATCTGGAGAGGTAAGAACTGCATTGCGAGCTGACCGTTAACAGCTCCTGCCCATGAGTGAGGCCTCAGAGCCAGGCAAAATTCAGAATGTTATCGACTGAGAGAGTCATATTGGCCGCTGATTTAGGAGGGAGGAACCCAAAGAGGGGAGTTCAAGCACTGAAAGAACCGTTCATTTCTCTACCTCCTTCTTCTTTTCCTCTTCAAGAGAGTCGTTTCTGGCAGCTCTCTTCTCTCGGGACAGAGTGGTGATTTCTGAAACTCTCAGCAAACAGGCAGATTGGTCTCAAAATGAATTTTGGCCCGCTCGTCCTCACATTCTGCCTGGGTCACCTCCTCTCTGTATCCCGGTTTTTCATCAACGCATCCTTCTTCTTCCTCCCAGAAGACACTCAGCAGCCTTTTCAGGCGCCGTGGGGAAATACACTGTCTAGAGAAAAATCGTTGCAAATCTTGTACGTGCTGTCTTTCATGTGTTCACTCCACACGATCTTATTTCTGTAAGAAAATGAGAAGAGAAAGAAGAGAAATCTCAGACGCCTCCTCTGTCTCTGTTGTCCCCTTCAACCTCTCTCGTTATCCCTTTCCCTCTCTCTTCACATCCACATGCTACCACCAGAAGATATCTTGGTTGTCTCTGCAGTCCCACATTTCTCGTTTTCTAAAGAAAATCAGCAGGTTTTTCAAATCTGTCCCAGGCCTCTCAAACTCTCATCTCACTAACTTTAGTAATGCTTCCAATTCTGCCTCTAGGTTGCCTCTGGCACCGCTTCCAGTTTTTCCCAGGCAGACCAGGAGAGGTTGAGCCCGGGATGCTGAGCACGGACGGATGACCTGTCTCTCGTACCACCCGACAATTCTAACAAGCCCATAGACAGGAAGAAAATTCAGGAGTCTCCATGTGCCAACAGAGGAGGGATGTGAGGTGAAAGGAACTCATGGTCTGTCAATCTTGAGCTCCCCGATACCAACACGCTCTCCTTGCCAACAAGCCCGGCCCCTCCTACTCCGTAGCAGCTGGCATAAACTAACCCTAACCCTAACGCTCTCACCTGACCTCCGCTTTCAACCAGCACCACAGGATAACCCTACAGGCATCGGGCTCAGCCACGGATCGGATTTGTCGGCGGAGTGCAGGGGAGGGAGAGGAAGGTAGGTGAGGTGGAGGAGGTGGACAGGAGACTTCTCACCCGGAGCAGAGAACAGGGGCTGGCGGGGGCAAAGAGACACCGGAACCGGTGCCGTTCGGACTCTC